>NC_053415.1:5917500-6217500 GCF_016859285.1 Xiphias gladius | reverse complement strand
ACTATTTCCTGATGTTTTCTAGAACAAATGATTAATCGATGAATGTAGTTGGCAGATTAAACAATAATGAAAAATTTTTTTTAGATTCAGCCATACTTTTGTACATTTGTACTTTGCATTTTCTTACGCTCATCAGTCAGAAAATAGCTTGCTGTAAATTTTTGAGTTAGGTAAGAACCATGTTAAAAATGCTTGAGCTTATTTATGGTGAATATAGGTCTAAATTCAACGGTGGTCATGTCCTTCATCGAGATTCTGCAGTCTGAAAAAAACACCGCGCACACTGCAGTTATTGTGGGGGAGTTGGGGACAAAGCGCCGGTGAGGACTGGTTATGTTCAGCTGGGCATCCAATTTCCCCTTTGCTAATAAACTACAGTCTTCTTTTATGATAGTCACAGTCCCCCATGGGTGCTCAGTGCCTTAACTTTGGTGTGGTTCAGCGAAATAGTCAACAAAGGCTGTGGCCCTGTCTCTTTGGGGAGTTGAACTTTCCCATTGCCACAGCACCACTTTTTTTCTCTTTACTGAATACGTAAACACCATAAAAACCATTCGCTTCTTGAGTAATTACACTCATTATCTTCCCTACTAGCTACCGAATGGGGGGGTGTTTTGCTGCTGAATAAGGCAGAGGTATTGAGATTCTGGATGTAAAGCGGGAACTACAGAATGTATTGTAAAACCAGCGAAATGACTAGTTTCATGCAATCTGGGAAAAGACCATAGTGTTAAGTTTGCTTTTTTTTTTTTTTTTCAAAGATAAGTTATTCACCCATATAATGTGATAATATTGCTATTTTAACTTGTCAGGTATGACACATTTGAAAACCCTTTTTTAAATCAGACTAATAAGCTGTTTTCTTGCAGGCTGACTCACCTCTTAGAAAATTTAGGCTATAAACTGCCATCTCCCTCCTCAGAATGGAGAAAGCTTCGGTTTCAGTAGCACCAATGCAATGTGGGTCCTCTAACACAAAGATTTGAAGTCAGCTACCTAAAAATATTTACTTTTGTCATTCACCATTTTAATCACCATTTCCCGGTAAGTGACAAATGGGGAATATGGAGCTGAAGTGAAGCAATAAATTCCACTTCCTGTCAGTATCCATGTTTCCGTGGCTAATGCCTGACAGCCTAGGGGCCAAGAACAAGTTGTGTTACACAAGCAGTCTGCCATGGAAAGAGCTGCAATATCATACTGTAGGCAGCAGAGAGAGAGGGAGCCATGGAGAGGAGGACTATGGATCTACACCAATCAGCCACAACATTAAAATCAGTTACCGGTCTTAATGTTTTGGCTGAATTGTGTATATATACAGTATATATATGCGTGTGTATATATATATATATATATATATAACACACACACACACACACACACACACACACACACACACACACACACACACACACACACACTCACACACATACATATATGTGTGAGTGTGGTTCTGTTGTGGCTTGGGCATGTATGGCTGCCAATGGACCTGGCATTTATTGAGGATTTCATCGCTGATGGAAGCAACGGGATGAATGCAGAGGTTTACAGGAGCATTCTGTGAGCTCACATTCAGACAACAATCCTAAACATACGGCCAAAGCCACCATTCACCTCACCAGGGTGAAGAGGTAGAATATCCTCGACTGGCCGAGTCAGTCACCTGATCTCAGTCCCTTGTCCCTTGATCTCAGTCCCCAGTCCACTTGGTGAAGACCAGACTAAAGGCTGAGAGACCCTACATGTACTGTATGTATTATGTATGTATTATTTGTGTTTTTGTGTGTGTGTGTGTGTGTGTGTATATATATATATATATATATATATATATATATATATATATATATATATATATATATATATCACAGATGGGGTTCTCTCTATAGGAAATAAATAAATAAATTTTTCCCATCTGGAGTGGATCTTTCATCTTTGAGGTTGTTGTTGTCTTTGTGTTTTACCTACTGTATGTGCTATGTTGTTAATGGGTTTCTCCCGCGTCGCCTAACTTTTCCCTCTTCTCCCTTCATTATTCTGAATTTCCGCTTTCTTATTTTCATATTCATCCATCATCCTTTGTCTGACATATTTCTGATTCAATGCTTTCTTTATGGCTCTGTTTGTCTGAGACAGGTATATGCCTACACAATTACCCTTGAAATCAATAGAGTGCTTCTCAACACCCCTTTTTTTAAATTTCACAACCATTTGCATTTACAGGAATGAAAAACCTGCAAATAATGGCTCTAAAACTTATATATTAAACTTTGTTTTTTACAAAGAGAGGCACCTGAAGTATTCATTGTAATGTTAGATAGAGGAGTGATACATTATGGAGTTCAAACCAAAGGTTCCAATACTAGAAAAACATATTGGGCTGATTACATTTCTGGCATCTGTAATGACATACTTTATAAGAACTCAAGCCAAGATACAAGGAAGTTAAAACACTTGGGGGACAATTGCCACCTTGCAAGATCCTGGCACAGTTTTTGTCCAGAAATAGATCTCACTTACTTAAATAGATTTTACTGTCTCACTCCTCACCCTGTCAGACAACTGACAAACCTTGCCAGTTCAGTCAGGCGTAATGTTGCCTATAGTAAACAAGCAACCTCATACAGCACAAATATTGGATATATTCCAGGTTATTGACACTGTGGGCAGGTTATCAAGTTGGGTTTTCTTAGACTTCTGGCATAGTGACAGAATATCTGGTGCATGACTTTTTTTTGCTGCAGTCAATCATTTTTTAAGTTTTTCAGATCTTAAGTGCATAAACGGATTCCTTCGCATTCTGACCGCGCCTTACTTGATGTTAACACTCTGCCTGGTGTAAGGCAGACATAATCAAATTTAATCAACTATTGTAAACAACATGCAATCATAATCAATTCAGGGGGAATTTAAGAGCTGTTGAAATGCCATGGTAGAACGGAGGAGAAGGAGAGAGAAAAAAGAGAAAAAGGGTATTTTCATGGCCTAATCTTCCATCACCATCAAGTTTTTAAATTTTGATGTATATTCTTAATTATTTTAAAAACCTTCTACTTCTATTTCTATATAAATTAATATGAGAGAAACATTGGTCCCAAGGATACCGGTTCAACACCTACCGTTACCAGAAACCGAGGTGTTTATTATGTACTGAAACGTTAATCTTTATTATTGGAAATCACCTAATTTATTTACACATTACTGATTATTAACATTATATTAGTGAATATTTAAATATAAATTATGTATTTAGCAGTCACTTTTATCCACAACATGAGAGAGGCATACTTTTATTTTCAATCAGCCATTATAGTAAGTGACTGCCTCCATTCATTCATTCAACAGTAACTAAAGCCAATAACAGGAAACAAGGCAGAGGTGAGTACAACTATTTCGGGAATTTATAGCTAATCCCATGTGATTTGATGTGTAATCTCTTCACTACTGCTCCATATCCAGCATTATCTCTTGGTCAGTCAATTTTACAAACATCTCTAGACATCAGACCTGAGATGTAGTGGAACAGCAATTTATAATTAAATTACAAATGGACGGTAAGTAACAAAAAAAAATGTAATCAATTTAATTTTCCTACAGTACAGTTTTCTACTGTTCGTTCAACAGACACATACACAGAACTGTATACAGAAATAAAAGTGTCCAGTGTCCATGCCTCTGGGGGTAAAAGGGGTGGAGGGGCACTGGCCCAGTTTCCATGCCTCTGGGAGGGGTGTTAACAATCATGTCCTCCAACCAATGCTCCTAGGAGACAGCCTCTGTATTGGCTTTGGCCAGTCTCTGCTGTCCTGAACTGCATGCATTTCTTGAACATGTTGTGCAGTACTTTGTGGATTCAGTTTTCAACTGGAGCAGGAGCAGGAGGAGCAGAGGAGAGGCTGATACCCAGAGCCTGTTGGGCAGTGACAAGCACAGGCATCTGTTAGGCCACTGGAGCCAGCATCACTAGCTGAGGACCTGTGGATGGAGCAGGGGAGAGCTGCAACTTCATAGCCGTCGGTGTCGCAACTGCATGCAAGAACTTCCTTCTCACCTGCACCTGGCCTATGTCGCTGCTGGGCTGGTGGTACTGGTGAGCCGGGTCGGGCTGGGGGGGTGCAGACGGGGACGCACATTAACACATGGGAGGGAGTGTGCCAACACAGAAAAGCGGATGGGCAGGTCCAGCCCCCACATCACCATCACATTGTTCATGCTTATTCACCCTCTTGCTGTGCAAATGCACTAGGGTGGTGTGGCTCACATACAACAGCTGCAGAGTGATCTACTGGATAATTGTCCCACTGGTCAGAATGCACTGCCTGATTTTCCTGTAGTCCTCCGGGGTGAGACTCCATCTGGACACTTTACCAGTCCCCTCTTTTTGGGACTGTTGTGGATGGCACAGAGCCTGAAAGAGATGGTCTTAATCAGTTAGCAGCAATGTGGCCACTGGGCAAGTGGGGCAGTGGTGGTGATTGCCTGCCTGTTCACATTCTCCATCCCTGGAGTGAACGCCTGCCTCTTCTTGGGAGACCTGAACCTCCTCGTGTCCAACCTGTTCTTTGCTTGTTGTAGTCCCGCAGGTTCTGCCAGAGAACAACAATGTTGCTCACCTAAACAAAGAGAAAACAGCACATGAGAAGACAAAAAGATGCAAGTGTGAACATGTATGACAGGGCACAGAGGGAAAGTAGCAAGACAATAAATGTTCCTGACCTGCTGGTTGGTGAGGGCCGGTGAGGGCCAGAGAGGGCTGGTTCCTCAGCTCCACCAGATATTCTGCCAAGCTCTCTGAAAAAAAAAGAGATGAGCAACAGAATTTGAGGACAGGGAAGTGGGACAAAATGCAGCTACAGGGATTTTATTTCTTTACACATAATTATGGATTTACCTACTGAATTGCTGAATTGGCACAGCTGAATTAAGGGCTGACGAAACATCTGGCCGTGGCATGGTGGCAGCAACCTGGGAGGGAGCAACCTGGGAGGAGGCAACAGGCTGGGAGGCGGAGAAAGGTTCATAAGAGGGACAAGGCCGGGAGGAGACAGAGAAGCTCAGGTCATTTAGGAGACTTGACATAGTTCAGGTGTTTGGTCGTCCTCGAAGCCCCTGTCTTCTTCTTCCTCACCATCATCCACATCCTCCAGCATGTCCTCTGCCTCCTCTGAGGCAGGGTTCACCTTCAGGGGCTGTCCAGTCTGACTCAGCACTTAAATCAACACCAAGCAGTTCTCCTATTTAAAAGACAGACACATGCATACACACATTGTTGCACGCATTAGGTGAGGAGAGACATCAGCTTGCTGGTCACCGATGGAGCCTCCTGATCCTGGTTCCACCTGTTCAATCCTTTCAGTAGGTACAACTGGAAATTCAGTGTGTCTGCACTGGTTCTTGCTCATCTCACCCAGCATCAAGAATGAAGCTGTAGTCTCAGCAGTGGCTGACTGAATTGCTCAAGACCCATCCTGTTCAGAAGACAACAAGAAATAGAAATTAGTTGATGCATAAATAAAGGCAACCATAAAGATAACTTACAACAGAGCCAGACCAATGATTAGACCGTGTACTCACAGAGGCAGCTGCAAGGCTGGTATTTACAGCTGGGCATGGGGTCCTCACAGAGGATGAAGGGCTGGTGGTCTTCCTAGCCACTAAATTGGGCTTCAGTGAGGCAGACTGTGACCCACCAAAGGCTGATTTAGTGAGCTGAAAGGAGAAACAGGGTTAATGTTACGATTCAAGAGTAAAAAATGATTCATACAAGACATTAATTACTATGAAAATATTCCACATTGACAAACTCAGAGATGGCTGCAGGAAAGACCGCAGGGCTGCAGCAGTTGCACCAGGGGCCGAGTCTGAGGCCACAGACTGCTTTGCCATACTTAACCTTCTGATAGACATTATGCAACCTCCACTGCCTTGGGGCTGGTGTGTTGCCATCACCTGAAGGCCAAACTCCACAACTGGCAAATGCCCTCTGCCTTGCCATCCACTCTCCGTCTCCCATGGCCTTGTGGCTATTAGGCTTAGTGTTCATCTAAGCACAATGTAAAGAGACAAAGGTAAGTGTTAAAATGACAATAACAATAGTTACAATTATGTATGGCAGCGCAGACGTGCTGTGCTGAACAAGTGCATACCGTAACATAATAATGCCTGACAAGTAGTTAATATTTACAGTAAAAAAGGTGAGTTCTGTAAGCTAACCCACAATAGCTCTTTTCAACAAGTGAACACTGAATGTGAACATGCATTGAACAAGACACTGTGACACTGCAGGACATAAACATACACACTTAACACTACCATTATGAATAGCAATCATGTAGCATCAATATGTAAGTTACCGTACCTGTATGCTAGCGATTGCTACCTATAATGACTGAAGAAATAACATGTATAACATGTATAATATGATGTGACACTTGATAACAAAATGATGAAATGACTAATTAACGGCTAATTATTTTGATGAGTTGTTTTGCGCTACTGACAGATAAAAGCAGAAAAAATTTCCGACAGCGGAATTTAAGCGCTGTTACACAGAGGCTGGGTAACAATAGGACCTCTGCTGGTCACTTTAGACAACACTATTTGGGAAGGACCACACAGGCTCTTTCCACATGAAATTAATTAGGCTATTGATTCATGCTTAAGACTGAATAATATATCACACACTTTCTGGATAAAAGATATTGTCTAAATGGGAAAAAAAATCTTCATCTAACTATCTGTCTATCTATGTTACACTGTTATTATGTCCTATAGTTACGTTTTATTGTTAGTCCTCTAGTGGCTGTAGTAATTATGATGGGAGCAAAGGAGTAAGTCAGGTAACGTGGTATATTGATCAACAAATTCTGCGTTAGGAGGAAGATGTTTGGGGTTAACAATAGTGAATATTGTTTCTTTTATCCATGACTGTTCCACGACCTTAACTACAGGTTTATTATTGTAACCATGACGACGGAGGTCCTCTAAGCTTAAGGAAGTAGTAACTTTTATCTAAACCACAGTTTTTTCCTAAACCTAACCAAATAGTTTTTGTGCTGAAACCTAACCAAACCTCGATCCACAACCTTAACCATGTGTTTTTACTGTAACCACGACGACGAAGGTCCGGTGTGCACAAACAATCTCTATGGTCAGACTTGTTGAGTTTGCTACTGTAGGTAGTAAGCTCATTAGCCCGCTGCTGTGAATGAAGATTATGGCAGGGCAGACAACCACACACTTGAATCCATTCCTTACAATTCTGCTCTGGTTTTTTGGTTTTGGAGAGGCGATAAATCTCTACAGATATCAAGTATATCTCTCCTAGAGCCCCATGCACACTGCTTTGGCTTGTGGAAACATCCAAAGCTTGACAGGCCTGCTGTGCCAAGTTTATAGGTCCTAAGCTATGATTGGATAGTTGATGTTAGGTGGACGGGGTGGGAGTAAGGTCCCTTTGAAAATCCTCTAAGAATTGCATTTGATTTCTCAAACGGTTCCAAATGTATGGGCAGGTGAACATTTCAAAGACAAACGCATCAGGGATTGAACTTGTGCCCATCTATATATGGGACAGTCTCTCTAAACAAAGTGTGACATTGCTTCCCGAAATCATTATGCATAATTACTCTTCTATGATGACAGCCAGAGTCAAAGACTGGCTGGATAAGGAGTGATATTGTGCTGTTTTACAAAAGGAGCTTTATAGGATTGACTAAGCTGATTACAATTGGCTGAGCAATTGCATGGCATTTTTATTGTGCTGAGACAATAAGTATAAGTAGCTAAGTCAATGATCACCATGCTATTATTACAATGTGTATGTATTGATTCTGTCAGTCACAGCTAAATTGTGGCTAATCAATGAACAATAGATGATGACAATATGATAATAAAGGTTTTGCACTCGAATCACCCAAAGTATTAACATGTAAGTCCCTTGGTTTATGTGAAATGGCTTATACCCTCTGTCAGACGTAAAGACAGCGATGCGCATGCTATCTAAACCTCCTCTGTTTTCACTCCATTTAGTCATATCACACACTCTTTCTTGTTGGCAATGGATGTAGAATACCTTTCCTGCAAGTTAAAGCAAACTCTTTTTAAGCCTTTATTGGATGTGACACAATTGAAAAGGCTTTCCTCACAGGCTTTTTGTGAGCCCACAACCAACATCTTGGAACTGTCATTTTAGAAGAGCCTGACCCTATTGTCAGCCCCTCTCTATACTCATCTACACCTGTGTTTTCTTTTCTCTTTTTCCTACATCTATTCATTTCACCATTATCCCATCTGTCCTCCCATTTCTCTCATCCTCTTCCCCTTTTTCCCTGCCCTAGCATTCATTACTGTTCTCTGTAAGGCATACCTGGTGGCGGTCTCTCATCATCTATTCCATTGGGAGAAAGGTAAAGCAACAAAGCGCAGCATGGTGGGAGCTGTGTTTGTCTGTGTGTGCTCATTCATTCACATTTAATCATCCACAATGGCAATGACCATCATTCCCAATTTCTTCAGTCATTAGGCTGACAGCACAGGGATAGTAAAGCTGTAGCTTTATGCATGCTGATAAAAATAATACAAAACAATGCTTTTCACTTTGTCATGTCTTACTTCTCCAGTGAAAGTCGCATTGTATTTGAACAGAAAAGTAATTTTCCTGTGCGGATTCGAATAACAGAAATAAATAAATCCTAAAGTAGCAACTGAGCTGCTACAGTATATAAGGACTGGATTTTGCAGAGCCATAATTTGTAATGTACACATCAAATGTCCACAAAGCCACTGTAATTAATTAGCTTTATTAAATGTTCCTTAATAAAAAGGAAATTTTGCTGTTTTAGTTTAGTTTCTAAAAGAGACTTGTCTGGGAAACATGGCACGGTAGTTTTATAATTCTTTCATAATCTTTCATCGAATTAAAAATATGCATTGAGATATTGGGTCTAGATGGCAGCGGAGTAAAAATGCTTCCCCTATGGCTAGGCACGTTGTTGGCTGTGTTTGTGGGTGGGAAGCAGTGTTTGTGGGTGGGAAGCAGCAAAGGATCCCAATCTTATCTTTGCAACAGCAACTTGTTTGGTGTAGACATGTATAGAGGCAGGGGTGGGTATATATTATAATGCTTACTTTGGGACATGAAAACTGTGGGTATTGCACTACATCAAACATGCTCAGAGACATTCACTCACTGGGAGTTGGTCTGAACATAGAACAGAGTGACTGAGAGTTGCTCCTCCTTTGGAGGTGAAGTCACAGTTTTACTGAAATGCAGTCAGTAATGAAAGTCTCTACTGTATGACAAAATAGATTCAATAATCACAGCATGTTCAATATTATAACCATAGCTAAAGGTTATGTTGCTTGGTACAACAGAGCTGGTGTGTTTATCCCTTAAGTCAGTTCATTTCACAATCTAAATTGGAACAGCCTGTGCAGTTTACCGAGTCCCAATCTTAATAAAGACCTGCATGTTTACTGTTGGAGTTTAATCTTTAGGGAAGGCAGAGCCTGACAGTTGATTCATAGGGCGTGGGTTTGAGTAAAGGTCTGGTGGGGACTTAAAACAGTTAGATGAAGAAGATCCATAGATAACATACACAATACATTTGTTATTGGCTAATTTCTGTTGCCATTTACATGCAGTAGTAGCATATATTTTCATGTGGAGAACCTCAGCCACCGCTCTCCAATCCTATCCTGCTGAAACCTCTTGCAACCTCAAGTGAGATTTTCTAGATCTATCACTCTGTAGAGTGGATGGGATCTGGGGCATAAAGCCTCAACCTCCCCGTGCAGACAACTTCCATAAGTGAACAGAAGCAACTCCAATCTTACTTTCCCTACTCTATGTCATCTTGAAATTTCTAAAGACAGTGATCTCATTGCTCAATGTTAGATATTACCAAATCTACCATTTTTAGAAAAGGGAACTGATTTGATTTGTCACCCTGTATTTTTTCCCCCTATAATGGAAAGAGATGATAATAATAAATTATTATTATTATTAATAATAATAGATTATTATTAATGATCAGTTAGATAATTATTAAATTTAACGTCTGTAATAAAAGTTAGTATTTTTTATAAACAAGTATATGTTAATCGATGAAGACAGTCCATGTCTCTTAATGCAGATTTACAGAGAGCACAGGAAGGGTTCAATTTGTGTAAAATAAATGGCTTAACTCTGTTAATAATAATAATTTGATACTATTTCAGTGGGCCAGATCCAGTTGGCTTCCATGTCAGTAAGAGATGCTGTGTTTTATCAGTTACAGGTTATTTTTTAATACCCCAAAACCTTGGCTATTTTGGCTATAATAACGAATGACTGCATAATCCACACATGTAGGTTTTTGAAGCCTTAAACTTTTGTCCTATGGGGGCAAAATAATTAGATTAAGGCTTAAAAATTACAAATTCATGATCATTAAAACACAGAGAAGCTAGTATTATTTAGTATTATAGTATTATAGATCTACATTCATTTTCTTTTTGTTACTTTTGGGATGCACATAATATTGGATTTAACTATTTAACAACAAATAACACATTTAAAAGCTATTTGAGGGTGTATTTTGAAAAACAGAACATGAAAAAGTCTTATAACTATTATTTTTATCATCATACCAATTAAGAAAAACAATAGGGAATCACACATCACTATATATTCATTTTGTAACAATACTTTTTATCTCAGCATACAACACAAAGAAAAGAAAAGAAAAAAAAAACCCTTATATCCATATCGATTTTACAATCACCAACATTCAGTGAATATACAAATAAGAGAGTTGGAGGAACCTGGGTGCATCCCATCTCAACCTTCGTTTTCTGATTCATTGTCAGTATTTTTAAGCAGCCAGCATCTGAATGAGTCATCATTATCAGCAAATAGAGAGCAACGGGTCCCACAGTAATCACACAGGCATCGCCGTTGCTTGGAATTTTCCTAATGGAGTTTCAGGTGCCTGATTTACAGCCCTCCATCCCTGTGATGAGGCCTTCTTCTATTGTTATGTCTTTTTAGTCTCCTGGGATTGCAATAAGTGTCGAGAATGTCAAATGACAGCGCAAATGCCCATAACTAAAGTTAATTAACAGCGCTATTTATTTCTACTAGACGTGTGTCTGTGTGTGTGTCCCTCATTGTCCTGAATATGGAACCCAGGGACAGAAAATATTTGTCTGATATGCCTTTCTGTAATATGAGTTTTTTAGGAGAGTAAGACATGCTGTTTGGGATGGTGTGAAAGAATAAAAAACAGCACCTGTGCTGGTGTTAACTCCCAGCAACAAAGACATTTTACCAGTCTGAATGACTGGATGACCCCCTTCTCTGTCCTCTTCTGCTCTCCTGGAAAGACTATTTGAAGAAGGATCATGGGGATGTCAGCACACGCTTCTAACACTAACCTACAAAAAGTAAAATGGTCATGTCAAGGATAGTTAAAAAGCATATTTTTTTCCGGTATTGTTACAGTATGCATGAGAGGCAAAGAACCTGATATTGACATGGTGTAGCATAACGTTCCTCCTGACCGCTCCCCCTTGACCATCAATCACCAAGAGGGCCCATTCATCAAGTTACCCCGTCGGTCCGGCCCCCTTGTGACACACAAACGTTTTTCCAATTTAAAATCTGATATTGATGGAGCACTGCATCCTGCTGCAGTCTCTTTGAGCCATGCTTGGGCCAATATCCTTATCCATATGCTCACTCACTCGCCATGGTCATAATTCAGGACATGATATTTCCATAGACGGCGTGTGAACAGACGTTCTTCTGTTGACTAAATGTTCTGTGTCTGAAAAAAGAGAAAAACACCTATTTTTCAATGGCTGATTGACCATGCATGGATCTAGTTTTTCATGATTTCTCGTCTCACCGTGGTCAAAGAACACATCGCCCCTGCTTTTACCACTTGATGTTGTTGCAGTGCACATATTTTATCCATTACACTGATTAAAAAAAAAACAAAAAACAAAACAAAAACAAAACTATTCAGACTGAAATGTCATTTTGTTTCATTCATTTGTCCCTACACACAGATAGACCCCATAGGAGTGTCTCCTGAAATAGCACCCTCATTTTGACTTTTGGGTTGTGAAATTTAAAGAGTTGCCGAGACCTTTTCATTTTTGGTACATTATTTCAGGCTTGTGCATAAAAATGGTGGTGCCTGTTAACAAGTTGGGTAAAATTTTGAATTTAGGACTTTTATTTGTAACAAAGTATTTCTATCCTGAGGTATTTCTGCTAAGTAAATTAAAGTAAATTATTAGTAGGCTTCCTCCATCACTGCAGCTGAGTTCAGTTTAATGAGAAGTGAAGTAGGAGAGAACACAAGGTGTGGCTGCACATAAAATGTGTACAGTAACACACAAAATGAAAAGAGGTATACAGAGCACACAGAACACTGAATTCTGTGTTCTCATCTTAGTGTCTGCCTTTCGTGCACAGACCGAGCATATAAAATTTTTAATTCAGTGGCTCCCCCTACCTTTTTTAAATGGGTTTCTCTTGACTTTGTTGATCCATTCAAGCTTTTTATTATTGCACACAGATGAGATGTCAATTTTGTAAAACCCTTGAATGAAAAAGGTTTTCACCATGTGTACAATTACCCAGAATCACAACCATCAAATATGACAATAAAATCTGCAGCTTCATTTACATGATCAGTCTGTTAAATCTCACCTTGAATGTGATGTTTAGTATGGATAGTTAGCTTTGTTCATAAAAAAATCTTGTTTTGTTAATTCTACGTCAGTTATTCAAGCCCTGCGGCAGGCGTGACTTTGCTTTAAAATCTGTAAATGGTAGATGCTTGGTCTTGATTGTGTTTAACAAGCCCATCCTGCAAATAAGCATACCGGAGATTGGCATTACACAAGCTCCTCTCAGCTCTCAAGGCTACTCGTTCCTCTGTGCATGATGACATCAAAGTGGAGAGCACTGTGTCAGGATCAAACAAGCCAGGAAACCAGTGAAGCAAAGACGGAAGTGTTCTGATGTATTTATTGACAAGAGCTTACAAGAGCTTATGAGGGCTATCAGATATAAGGGGACACTGAATAGAGCCAGTAGCCTCAGTGGTTTTGATCTGCTGGATGAGTCAAGTAAACATAGCAATAAATTAGCTTGAAATTAACAATATTTTCATGTTTTTACTTTCAGCTGGCATGAATTGCAAGTTTATCTATGAAAAATAAAAGGCTAAAATTTTAGCCTTAAAGGAATACTCCACTGATTTGGTATTGCGCTCTTTCAACATTGTCAGACTCACAATGGACAGTTTAGTAAAGAGGGACCAAACTGATGCAGCAGACCCATTACATACCACACATTTTTCTTCTTTGTCGAAACCTGGTGCGCACATTGCTCACAATGCAACTCAAGTCTGAAAGTTTTTTATGAGGTTGGGGTGTGTTATGCTAGCAACGGCTAATGTATGATGAGGATCAGGCTACAGAGGTCTGGTGAGCTCACTTCTTTCCAACTCCACATCCCCAGATTTTTTTCATTTTCAAACCTGTAGTTTTCAGACCAAACCACTCACTCAAGTGATCTTTAAAATTGGTGGAGTTCCCCTGCCAGTCTATGAGCAGTGCAACTAATAGAATCCAGCTTTTACTTTGATTAACTTTTATTTAAGTCAGATTAATGTCTGTGTGTTTCAGTATTTGTGAATACAACTGCACATGTGTGAACCTGGTCATTATTAACCAATTCAGACTTTCAGACCACTTTGATATGTTCCATGTTAGCAGTCTATCTGAATGAGCCAGCTGACCCTCCTTTATGATAGACATGGGTTGAATGTGGGTTGGACATTTGACACATGAAATTGATTTAATGACATTAACTTCTGAATATGATTTTAATATCATTTTTCTTGGGATTTATCTGACATCACAAGGAAAGAGAGAGGAATAATAGTGTGCATGTGTAGACAGACAACAGAGAGCTAGTCGTCATATTGAGAGAAGCAGAGAAGTAAAAATGCAATTTATTTGGTAATAATGCAATTCTGTGTAATCTATATTTTAAAAGTAAATTTTATGGAACAATACTGCAGACAGAGTCTTTGCTAATGGTGCTAGCAGGTGCTGTATCAGTGGTCATTTCACATTCCTACATTTTTTTTGTTGACTTTTTCAAACATAAATGTATCATAAAAGTATGAAAAAATTAAATTATGAAAGTTTACACTACATTTTTTTTTTGCTGGTTAAAAAAGCCAAAGCAATATATTTTTAAAAAGGGGTACAGGCAAGAACATTGGACTGAGGCCAAGGCATACGATCTTCTTTCCGAGGCTTCCCATTGGAAAGCATCCTTAATGGACAGGCAACATTCCACCTCTGAGTGGTTTGACATCTTGCTGCCATAAATAAACGCTAACAGGGACGCTCTATTAGGCTAAACAAGGCTCTGTGTGTCCCTCCATAGCCAGGAAGCACCCTCCTAATGGTACACTAATGTCTTTATTGGATTACTCCAGCATCTCCTATTCCAGTGCGTCACAGCTACAGCATTCTGCTGGATTTGATGGAATGGAGGCGGCCTGGGTGGGATTGATATCACCCAGGCCCAAGATGGCTTCAATTAAGAATATTTCCATCCGAAGATTATACTCATCTCCGATTACTTAATTTTTTTTTTCACCAACTGACACTGTAGATCTTTTGTATAGTTGTGACTGATTTCATAATATGCTTATGCTTTTAGACTTGCCAACATGTGGTCATAACATTAACATTGCACTCTCAGGACTGCTACTTGGCATGTCAAATAAATAAAGCACTGCATTTTACTCCACTTTGGATGAAAATGCCTGAAAAAATTTGTCTTGCAGTTTTCACAATATCAAAGTGTACTACTATATAGTATATAGTGTACTACTGTATAGTGGATGTGGAAGGGAAGAAGATGGAAAAGAAAGAGTATAGGAAAGATTTGACCTCTGAAGTTCAAATCTGCAACACATTAATACCTAATATAACATTGATTTTCATTAAATGCACACACACTTGTGCATTTGCAGAGATAAAAGTCTATTATCATTTCCGCATTATTTATACTGCCCTGGAGGTTAGGAATTCTAACCTGCAGACTACAGAAGCAATTACTGTGCAAATGACGCAGGTGATGCAACAAAGTACTTAAGAAAATGGTTTTTCCATTAGACAGACACTTTGCTCTCTGTGAAGACCTTGGCTTGTGTGTCATCCCCTTTGAAATTATGTGTGTGTAAATGAGTGCATGCATTTGTGTCATACTTGTGGGATTTTGTGTTTGTGCATGCGCATCCTGCGCGTGAAAGGTTATCAGTGACCTTTCCCCAGTGTTTATTAAAGTGGAATGTTACAAAGCTCTTGGAAAGCTTTTTTTTCCAGATCTTGTTATTGGTTTTTACAAAAAAAATATACACAAATGACAGTAGTGTTAACAGTTTTCTTTGGTTTCTTTCTCGAGGACCCACCTCCCACCTAAACCAGTTCTTCATCCCTTCTCGCCCTTGAGGTAGGTCCACCCCCCACCCACCCACTACCCCCCACCCGCTACACACACATGTGTACGGGGGAAAAAAAATTCAATAATGATAGCCAGGGTGTTAATATGTTCTAAAAAGGGTTGCCAGGTTTTATGGAAAGTCTTAAGGGAACCTCTCAGGGAGAACCTAATCCTCTCAAGCCTAATGCACCACAGTATCTCATGAGTCCATCTATTATGAGTAGGTGGGGAGGATTGTGTCCATTTAGGGAGAATAAGCCTCCTAGCAAGCAGAGTGGTGAATGTAATAACTTGTTGAGTGGCTTTGGGTGCGCTGGGCATGGAGAGAATTCCAAAAAGGGCAATGAGGGGGTCAGGGTCAACTGTTTCACCTAAAACGCCACTAAGTGCATCAATCAAGAAAATTATAATATAATTATAATATTATAATTATGGAAATAACCAAAACATGTGTATATAGTGAGCAGGTGATTATTACATCTGTTGTATGTATCAGTTCTGTCAGGGTATATCTTGGCTAGTCTGGCACTGGTGAAATGGACTCTGTAAAATCTTGCACTGCAGCAAACTGTGCCTTGCGCATATAGAGGAGGTGTGTACAAGGTCCTGTATATGTCCCCAATCATTCATCTAGTAATCCTGAGGTCCTGGTCTCAAACGGTTCTTAGGGAGTCTAAGCAAGTTGGGTTTACTTTGAAAATATAATCATGTATGATTGATGGGAGCTTAGTATTAATTGTTATTGATAGAAAAGTGTCAAGCGTAGAATCTGAAGGGCAGTTAGGAAATTGGGGGAACTAATTTTGCACAAAGTACCTAATCTGGAAGAAGCGAAACAAGTGAATATTTTGGATGGTTAAATTTGACTGCTCAATCTGTGAAGGAGGAAAAAAAATCCTTCAATATAAAGGTTGTTGATAGTCAGCAGACCTTTGTCTGACCAGGTCTGGAAAACTGGATCCGATCAGGATGGTAGGAATAGGTGATTGCGAAAGACTGCAGCTAGACCAGACAGTGCGTGTAAGCCAAACTGTCTCCTAAACTGGTTCCAAATTTTTAAACATTTGGTTGCAATTGGATTCTGAGCAAGTTGTTTAATTGAAAGAGGCAACTGGCAACAAACCACCTACCAAAGTGAAAGACATGAAGAGGATTTTTCCATCTGGGCCCACTGGGGGTTTTCAACCACTGTCATATTAGCGTTCCAAAAAAGACATTTTTTTATGTTAGAGGCCGAATAGTATTGGCGGAAATTTGGCATGCCAGGCCTCCTTTAGATTCTGGAAGTCGAAGGATTGTTGTCTTGAGATCTGCTTGTTTATTAAGTCATATGAATGAATTTATCAGTTGATCTAGTGCAGAAAAAAAAGATTTGTAAATTGAATATCGGAATATGTTGGAAGGCATATAAAAACTGGAGTAGCACTGCCATTTTTATCAGATTAATGTGTCCCAATAGAGAGAGAGGGAGCAAAGTCCAGTTTACAGTGATCAAATAATGGGCAGAAATTCTTAGCAAAGAGCTCTGTACATGATTTGGTGATGAAGATAGCTAGGTACCTTCTTAGACCATTCTAAAAGGAAATTTGACAGCTTTTGGGGGAAGGTTTGCTGATGACCAAAGAGGTATGTGTCATAAGAATCTGGCACTATTTTTTTTTCCTACAGGTTTGGATGAACTAAAATAATATATTTGCCAGCTCACATACAGCAATATAATATATACCAACCAACACACAGACACACACACATGGATATCACACGCAATTTAATGTTCTCGTCTTAAATGCTTAATGCCCCGGTAATGGATCCATTGAGTGACCAGATAAGTAGGCTTCTCACACCCAGAGGAGTTTGTTAGTGGTGGTAATGACAATGCTGATGGGGGCAGTTGCCTTCAAGATCTGTTGATCTCACCTCATAAATCTCTCCATGCTAAATACAACTGTCATTCACTCACCTCTCTATATCACCACTCAACTGTTTGAAGCAGCAGGTTGTATATCACCTTTGACAGCTAGATTTTTCTCTGACCACAATTGCTCCCTAATTTTACAGTGTCTTAATACCAATTTGACCAAAGGTTCATTTATTTGCTGACCTTATTTTCTCAAGTTTAAAAAAGACGGACCCCTGTCACCTGGCTATTCCCCATTTATAGACTGAAATTACAACAGGTCTTGAAAATTAGGCAGTGGAACATAAGATTACTAATGCACAAGTTATTGACTCCTCATACTTGATGGAAATCTATACTAAATTAGAAGACATTAGGGGTGGCTGAATGTTATGCTGCATTCAGTTGTATCTCACACAGGCATTACATTCTAATGGGTTCTATAGACTTGACCACCGCTCCCTGTGGAGCCCACATTTTTTTTACTTTTGCATGACCAATGATTATGGACCCATCCACCTGCCTGGTACACACTGTGTAAATCAAAGACTTTGTACCATGACCCAGCATCTACTTTGGAAAATGGCTTGAATCTTTTGCATGACCCAGAGCCATAGATTTGACTCATTTTGGCGCAATGGCAGCGAGTGCAAGCATCTGGCTTTTCCTCTTGTAATAAGAAAAAAAAATAGCTGGAAAAGGATGTGTGAAGTACTTTAAAATAATGGTTAGTTACACTGTGTAAGTGCTAGATTTACGAGTGCAGATGGAGCCTTCTAACCAATTCACCCTATATTTTTCTGACTGGACTAAATAATGCATGTAAATTTAAAGTGAGTTGAGCTGCAAGACTGAGTGGATAACCATATAGAGTACAGTGTGTTAGAAGGTGCTAGCTGTGCTCATATTACTTGGGTAACAGGATTAAGAATCTAGAGTTGCTGTGTAAGGCTGTAAATAGCCACAGTGGTTAAATGCTCAGATTAGCATAGTAAAATGCTAACAATGATAATGCTGGCCCATTGATGTTTAGCACGTACATTTTTTACCATATTAGTTCAGCATGTTAGCATTCTAACATCTAATAAGTAGCACTAAACACAAAGTACAGCTGAGGCTGATGGGAATGTCACTAGTTTTGCTGTAATTTGATTATAAACCAAATTATTGGACAAACAGAAATTTTGACTTGATGATACGCTAGATGATCAGATGCCAGGGGAATCGAAGGTTTTCCCAATTAACCTATGTGGACCATGAATATCTGTACTATTTCAGAGGAAATACATCCAATAATAGTTGAGATATTGAAAAATAAAAACTCATGGAAGCACTTGAGGAGAAGTCAGGGATCACCTAAGTCAGTAGGATTCATCGTCTGGGAACAAGGAGTATCTGTGTCAAATTTGGTGCCAATCCATCAAGTTGAGATATTTCACTGAATAAATTAAATCTTTGACCAGCTGTTGTTGCTAGAGGAAAAGTCAGAGGATCACCAAAGTAATTAGAATCTGTTTTTTATGGACTTTGAATATCATTGCAAATTTAGTGGCAATTCATGTAATGCTTGTCAAAAAATTTCACTCTGAACCACTAATGTCACCCTGGTGATGATAATGGAAGAAAAGTCAAGGGGTCACCAAAGTCTGTAGGATTCATCTTCTGGGGACCATGAGTCCATCCATCCCTACATGAATAAATCCATCCTACATCCATGCTGCTCATGTGGTTATAACAATGTTTCACAGAAAGTTGTTCACTGAAACTAGGTGTTATTATCTGTCAACAAGAAGAGAAAGGAGCCTGATCCACTTCAATGCATACAATTCAAATTTTAACTCATTTAATTTGAATTTGATATAATCTCATTACCTGAAATATTGCAAATGACAGGCTACTAATTTCAGTCAAATTACCATTAGAATGGTAGCTCAATGTTATCTTGTTTAGCTTAATCTTAAGTACCCAGTCTCCACATTATCAAGCTGACAGAGCTCTGGTGAAATAGATAATTAGAAACTTGTTTGTAACCAACAAAATCACAAGTAGGCACAGTTTAAATTCTTGACCAATTAAATTGATTTCTCAGATAGTCAAAAGTTCTTTAACCTGTTTATTTGCTGGCAATAATTTCTCTGTATTAGTGAAAGGACCCCGAACAGGAGACCGAATGAATACCACAAGCAGACCACATCTGCTGTCTGTGAACAAGGACGTTACAAAGGTCAAAGTCGACCAACCAGAAGTCAATAGACAGCTGGAGAAAGATAAACCAGGATGTCACATCCGAAGTCAAAGGCCATCCTTGAACCAAGATATTATCACATAACTGATGTTCCATGATATCTATTTTTCAGTTTTTTGTAAGACATTTTATTTCATATTTGGATATTAAATGCACTCAGAAGAAAGAGTAGTGATACAGGTAAATTTAGCCAGGGCTTTTTACAGAACTCTACATAACACACTGTGTCAAGAAAACCTGCTGTCTGTACTTGGAAATATGATTCCTGGGAAACAGTTCAATCTCTGAGCTAAAGTACTGCCTATGTGAAGCAGTACCTTTTCACTAATGGCTGGTAACACTCTTCTACAACTCTACAGCACCATTATGACGGAGTGGATGATCCCCTTGACAGTAATTGTTGCTTTTGTTGGCAACTCTTAGTGGGTGCACTGAAAGGATTTCAGAGGTGTTATATGTTACACATATTGCTCCCGAAGTCAGTGATCAACTTTAATGATCAAATCCAATCATGGACTTTACAATTTTAATTTGACTGCCAACTTCAGCAGTGTGGAACCCTTCCCTTCCTTGCCCTCTACATTACCAAGTTGAATATAGTGTAACAGCAATGAACAGTGCGTCTGACATTATATTCACTCTTCATTCCTGTTTCTGAAAGAGGGAGACAGTCATTTTATTCAAGAGCAATAGAAGATAGTTAAATATAGATCCAGCACCAGAAACATGGGACCTAATTTTTAACAAAAGGCTATCCAGTCCCTTCTAAATCAGACGACAGTGTTTGAAAGAGTGTTTGAATGCCTTGTATCTTATGCAATGTGAAAGTTTTACAATTTTCTAGGTAAGAGCAAGAAAAGTATTATTGATGGAAGTATAAATCATACCAAAAATGTAGATGGTACAGTAAGAACATATGGTAAGTCTACTTTTTCTTTGGAAGGGAGTGAAGAATGACACATTGATGTTTTATTCTATTTTAGTTTCCTTCACTGATGCAGTGATCCCCATTCTTATATTAAGTTTATAAAAATTTTATTGTCTGATCATCCAGACTAAAAAAACTCTTCTCTTTCTTCTCCAACCTAATGGCCATCATTTCCTTTGAACACCTTCATTTTATGATATTATACAAAAAGACCAATGCCATCATTTTACTCTGTTTCATAGAAATTTGGGCACAGGGTGGACCATTCATTTACCCCTGGACCAAAAAGGGGCAGAAAGCGCCAGTGCCAAAGTATCTGGTACCCTGATGTCTTCTGAAGACTTGAGGGTAAAGTTGTCCTAAATAACTGACAGTAGACTGATGGATGTACAACAGAGCTGGGGCTATTATTGGACACAAGGTGACTTCTGCAGGGCTAATTTCTCAGTTTTCTTCACAGGTATATTCTCATATCTGGTTCATCTGGTGGAGTGAAAAGATGAAACCTCTGAGAGGGCTATCCATAAATGGCTGAACTGAAAAATTAGCACCGAAGTTGCAGTAAAAAGAATAGCAAATAATTCAAGCTATCAGTAATGTTGAAGCTTACAGTCTGAGGCAGTGATTGGTTCTTAAGAACACTTGGGTGAGCAGTCTTTTTTTAGGGCACTGAGTTGTCATTGTGATGCTGTGAGCATGTGGGTTGGTGTTTCTCAAGGGCTTGGATGCATGAAAAAACATAGCTCTCTCTTAAAACTTTGTTGCTCATTAGGCATCATAATCACATGGAGGATGAAAAATACTGTACCATGCTTGAAAGCCTTGTTTCTCTACAACACGGCAGTTACCCACTAACTGAATGTAATTAGTTATTATAATTGAACTTTTCAAGCTTTTCATATAAAGTGATATTGTTAAAGTTAATCAAGTTAACGTTCATGACAGGGACTAATTCAGAAAGGTTCTCAAAGCAATATAACTGTTCTGTACTGTGTTGTTCAGTAGGAACAAAACAGTAAACCCTTGACTTTCTAAGTGTAGAAATATAGAAACCTTGAACATGTTTTAATTCTTCTACAAATCCTCTGAGCTTTTCTTTATGATTGGATGATTGCTCTCAATGCATTAAATCTCAGACACTGTATACCTTGCACTGTGTGTGTGGTAAATATCCATCATCATTTCACAGTGTCTAAATTTTCCCATTTTATTTGCTCTAATCCCTTGCAGCAGGTCAAGAGAGGAGAGAGGAGCAGAGGGAGAGTTGAGGGAGAATAATGTCATTTCAGGATAGGCCTTATTTAATTTACTGCAGGTCGATAGAGGTTCTCCAATTGCCTCTCCCAGATTAATAAGTAACCCACACGCGCTGTCCATCACTGTCCATCTCCCATTAGGCCTCTGAAATGGGGGCCCAAATTGCCTGGCAAGGTTGACTCTGATGGAAAACACACTCTTGTACTCCTTTTCTCTCTCCATTGCCATCCATTTCTCTCTCTCACTTTTCTCATTTTGCTATCATGTTTCACTTTTAAGATGTACTCACTGCAGAGCAAAACACATCAACTGTATTAAAAAAAACCTGATCGTTCATAAATGTCTTGGGATAATCAGAGAAAAGGTTTATGATTTCTAGTTTTAGTGAACATTTAGTTTTCACTTTTTGATGACACAATTTTAGGTCATATTTGGCATTAAATGTAATCAGGAGAAAGAGTAATAATGTAGGTAAATTTAACCTGTATTTGCTACAGAAATCTGTATAGCTAATATGCAGTGTCTAGAAAACCTGTCTGTACCTGGAAATATGGTGCCTGAGAAAGAGTCAGGTCTCTGAGCTACAGTACTGCCTCTGAGGAAACTGTACCTTTTCACTACTGGGTAGCAAATCTCCTCTACAACACTACAGCACCATTATGATGGAGTGGACGCTCCGCTTTACAGAAATTGTTGCTTTTCTGGGCAGTCCCTGGAAAATGCACTCAAGAAGGTTCTAGAGACCTTTTTATAAAGACACCCATAGAAAATAATAAATTCTGGGAAAGCTTGGTTAATTATAGGACTGTATGCTGTAAGTCAAGAGTCACACTTATATTTCCATCTCATAAAGTACTGTGTTACACATTTACAAACTTAAACAACATAAACCTGTCTCTATTTAATTTACCCTACAGTATCTTTAGGTCATCCTTTTTTTTTTTTATGAAATGCAACAGCAATTTAATACACACAATAAATATCCAATAAAGTCTGAGCTAAACGTAGAGAACAAATTTTCTCTCATTGTTCACTGCAGTAGCAAGTATGACTGACACTTTCATAAACTATTATCGGTTGATCAAATAAAATATCAGGATGCCTATTTTACTCAGAATGCCCTGGGAATTAGTATTTACATTGATTTCTCACGACCGTATTCTCCATTTTAACAGAGAAGATGACATTCAGAACCCAGGATTCATAGTATACGTGCTTGTGTGTTCACATGTAGAAGGCTACTGTAAATACAAAGTCTCCCTTCCTAAATGTCATTGAAGTTACTGCATCTATTTTAGCTGTTTTTATGAAAATAAAACCGCATCAACATAGTATAAAAACAAATTCTCATAGCTTAAGGACAAAATATGTCAGTGTATTCCAAAAACAACTCACATGAATGTTTTCTGATCTGAATTTTCTGTGATAAAGGTCTGGTTAAGCTTAAGAAACCAAAGCTACTTCGTTGATGTTGGGGTAGTGATCATGCTTAAAGTAAGGGAAAACATTAGATAGGCCTTTACTGAAGATATTCTGACATGTCACAGTAGGATTATCCCATACAGGCACTTAAAAATATGGTCATATGGCCACTGATTGTAGATATATTATAACTTGTAAGAGGACAGCTATGCCGAAAAGAGGTCAGGTTCATTCTTTGTAGATAGACTCTATCAGCTTTATACTGTAAATTCTGTATTAACTGTTTTTCTATTGAAAAAAAACATTACCATATAATCTAACAAATATTGTCCAACATTCCAAAATCTTTTGAGAATCAAGTAATCACACCCATTCCACTTGCCTTGGGAAGGTTTGTGCCTTTGTGGAGGACAGGTCAGGTTAAATTCATAGGAGTTATAATGGATTCCAATGGTGACCCAGAATCACAGCAAAAACATGCCAAAACATATCAAAATCTCCATAGAAACTTTCCAAACCACCCCTACAGCATTGCCCACTTCTCTACTGCTCATTCTTATGTTCAATATGTTCCAGACAATGCTTCCTTTGCCAATAAATACACTACTTCCAGCAGAACTTGGAACTATGAGGATGTGATCAAGTTTTAGGTAGTAGTAGTGTATTTTTGCTCTATTGTGAGAAAACTGAGTGGTTCATTTTAACCATTTATTATGGTACATCTACCATATCTAAATTTTCAAACATCCAATTGAAAAGGATTTACGTGGAACATTTTTACAAATATGTACGACAAAACTCTAGAAAAACATTTAAGATATACAGTAATAATACAAATGTGTATTTGTATGTCTATGCCTGAAAACCAATAGATGGCCATCAAGTGGATTTATATTACAAGGCTACACTGTGTTTTGGCTCTTGTACTACATAATCCAGAAAAGGCTGGTGCTGAGGATCTGACTGATGATAACATATTATCTCTGACACACCAGCTGAGTTGAATGAGTATTCTCCTGCTGAGTCAATGGATAAAGATAGAGAGACAGAGGAAACAAATAAAAGAAACAGTGGTGGTTATATGTCCCTTTTTATGTAAGACTGTCCTCACCAGGAAAACAATAGCATTCATCAATTTGTTCAAGTGCTTAAAATGGCCTGTGTTTACATTTTCTTCTCTTTCCTCTTTTAGTAGCAAAAGGCATTGTTGTACCACGAAAAAAATTCATAGGGACTCATTTTCCGTGACCACATGTGACAAAAACCATATCTAAATGAAAGTTAACCTCCCTCTCCAGGCTAAAAGGGACCCTTTTTTGTGTTTTTATTTTCCATTTGGAGGATAACATGAGCATTGACTGCAGTTGGATAAACTAAACCACGTTTCTAAGAGCGAAGTCTTTAACTCAGTCAGATCTGACAATAACATTGCTGGAGGCAGTTAAGCTTCATTCTCTTAATAGAGAAATACAGGCAACCTTGAGGCAGAAATAGGTAACATGCAAAGATTTTTTGCACAATTTTTTGTTGAGTGCTGTTTACCAAATACAGGTGGCGTACAGTATATAATACCACACATGAAAAAGCTAATGATCAAGAGAGCACACATATATTTTACTATGCCTGTTTGCCAATGTCTTTCTTAATGTATTATACATTTTATCATGAAAAACAGTAAGAATTGTTAAGTCCTGGAAAACACCAGCATTCTTTTGTGATGAAAACAAAAAACAACTTGTTGAATTGCATTAACATCAATTGTTGTTGTTTTTTTCTTCTTGGAATCTTCACAATGACAGTATTGACTACTTAGTCATAACCAAATGAGGCCACAATGCAGGAGGTTTCTGCCACGTGTGATCACCTAAAATAGCTGTCTCGAACTGCGAGGCTTCCCTTTACCGGTGAGAGGTTGCTCCTTTTTTTGAAATGACACAGTTTCAACTGTAGTCTAAGCATTGCTGTTGGGGCCGTAATATGTGGTTCCTCATTTGTGAACTAACAAAATCCCCTCTGAAGCCCCTGAGTTTAGAGATTTTCACATTATGTTATTGTCAGACCACACTGTGCTCTGTTGTGGGTTTAATGCAGATGCCTTCATAAGAAATGTAATATCCTTTCTGAGCCCTTGCAGATAATCAACCAAATGTACTCCAAATGTGCAATTTGACTGTATAGCACAAGAGTCCATTATTAGTTATGAAGAAACTATGGCAGTGAGGAATTTATTGTGATTAAAAAAGGTGAAACTGCAGACATTCAGAGGCTTTCCCCAGCCTCTATAAAATGCTAAAAAGGCCATTATGCTGTTGGTATGGACAAAGTCATTTAGCTTCTTCATTCATTTAATGGAACAAAGGCAGTTGTCATTGAAATTTATGTTTTTAATGCCAGGTTCGGAATGGCAATGAGAACAAAACAGTACAGAGAACAGATGAGTTTCAAATACATTAATTCTTAACCTACCAAAAAAAGCTGTCAAAGCCGAGAGATTAAGGGAACTTTACTGTGAAAGGTAATTCACACCAACTTGAAAGCACTCAAAAGTCAGCCCGTCAGTTTTTGTGTGGTTATTTTAATGAAGGAGGCATTTGTCTATTGCAATGGATTTATTTGAATGTTACTGTACCTATGGACCTATAACATTCTTGTTTAAGGAGATTTATATGTTTTATATTTGCACTAGATTACAAGTTGAGTAAAAATCTGCCAAATTCATAAATGTAAATGTAAAAACAACCAGCTTACTAGCCATAAATCATAAAGTGTAAGAAATGATCAACAATAGTTTAATAGTTTTTGAACAATATTTATATACATTTAGCAGTATACCAAAGTTTTAAATCTGGTGTCTCTGGTGACATTCCCCCACTGTGCACCAGTAGTGATGCATTTTATGTTAATCAGCAATGATTGCTTTGCCAGAGCTAAGCAACGGTAGCAACGGACGGAATAGGCTACAGCATCTAGGAGTATGGTGGAGCCTAAGGTGGAAAAGCTAGGAAGTGTCCAAGAAAAAGTTTCTGATGCTCCAGATAAAAAGGAACCTTTACATTCAGAGGAAGGTTTACAGTCTAAACTACAATGGCACTCAGTAGAGTGCATACATTTGCCAAGGCTTGTGTCTTGGGACTGTGGAAGTTTATATATAAAAAAAATTTTTTTACTTTTTATTTTTGTAATTTTTGAGAAAACAGGTAACTGTTATGTCTCTTTGATTGCTCCAAAACCCCAATGCCAACCCTGGGATGTGGGCTGGTGCATAGTCAAAGTGGACTGTTTCCAAACATGGTGTTACCATAGCATTTAGATCAGGTCCCAAATTTGATATATGTGATTTTCTGTGGAATTTGTGGCCTGTCAGAATATGATAAAATATTTATGCAATGACAATACAACTGAAATTCCTACAGTATTTGGGTCACAGAATCTTCTGAGTCACAGAATTTGATGTAACACTGGCCTGTCGTAGGTCTATGTGCCTTGTCTTAGCCCTGGACAGCCCCAGCCCAATTTAACCCCAGCATTTACCTGTGGATACATAATTACAATGTCCATCCTTTTTTAACAGTTTTAACAGTTTTGTACATTTGCATCTACCCCCAAGAAGGCCATTGGGTAACCGCCAGCCACCCCCCCCCCATAACTGTCCAGCAGTGGCACTGAATCTCAAAGGTAGGCTTTCATTTGGTGCAAGCACATCAAAATTACGCATGATAAACATTACAGCTTATCATTACATCATTACAGGTTTAAAAGATGTAAGAAAAGATGTAAACAGTTATACTTTTGATTATTTGCCCCATGGAATACATGCAGTGTCATTTGTAAACTATGAACATTATAGACTAATTTTATGTTGGAATGCAGTCAAATAATAATTGGTCGCATGTATGTTGAAGGCTAATATGGTCTTCAATTCAATGAACTCAACCATTATCCACGAAGGCCCACTACGCCATAGGAAGAAAGTCTCTTGCAATAGCACCAATCTACAGTATGACTGTATAGCTGTGTATCTGTCTTTGTTTAAAAATATCTGCGTGTTTCTGTGATGGCAGGGTCTGTAGATAAAGCATGTTTGCAAACATATTGCAGCACATTATCATTTCTTATTATGTTCATTAATAGCCTTACAAATCTATCTGGCTTCTACCTTCCTGGGGATTTGACGTTTGTTGACAATAAGAAGAACATTGAATATTACCAGCCTTGCAGTATGTAAAGTAATGGTAGGTTTTGGTTTCTTACAACGCAGTAAATTTTTGTAGTCATATTTTGTGTTATTATTTCAAAAAAAGAAAAGTTAATAAATCATGAATCAGAATTGAATTAAACATCATCTTACTTATAATTTGGATTTAAATACATTTTCTACTCTGTAAAAATGCTCAGTATGTATTGAATTCAGTAAGATAATATTAAAAGTTTTAATATTAAAATACAAAAAAAGTTTCTAGGTAGGTCATAGTAAAGTTGTTTAAAAATATGGCATCAGTAGGTTAGAAAAGTGGACTTTAGGAAAAATATCAAGACCATTCATATAAAACTGCACACTTATAGATCAGACTGCACTGTGAATTAAATGTAATTTGAATGGGTCACAGAACCTGTCTGTCACATTGCACTCACAAAACATTTGTTAAAAATGGTCTCAAAACGTCATGGTCTTTGCAGAGACTTTGGGAAAGGGATTTCTTTACAACCGCCTTGCTGCTGTATAAGGCAATAATCTGTTAAAATCAGCTTCAGCAACCAAACCTCGCCTCTGTCCAGTAATCCTAAAATCAACTGTGTGTGTCCTGTCACCAGTTGATCTCCTCTGGCAAATTAGTAAGATGCAAATATTAACATGAAACATGCATCCAGATATCACGCCCCCCTGCGAATACACACACACACACACACACACACACACACACACACACACACACACACACAAACCCCACCATCCATGAGATATTGAACACTTAATATAACACACACTCTGAGGCTCAAATGTCACAGTCCTAAGCAGGGCCCTGTCAATGCCGCCCTGACCTTTGTCTGTGTTTACCCTTGTAGGATATCAGTCTTCATGGTAAAGCAAAATGGAAAGCATACAGAGGAGTCATGCTGTGCAAGAAGGTGGAGGGGAGGTAGGGAGGTCTGCACTGGAGGTTTGTACTGTATGTGAAGCATTGAAAGCTAGCATGGTCTTGGGGGAGGTATGAAACCCAAAATAGCAAGTCACTTTCAGCTTCCAGTCATTCAATCAGAGACTGTTAGAATCATCAGTGTAGAGCCAGAATATGGTGACATATGCTGATATCAACTTGTTCAACAAATGCTTTACCCGTCAATTTAGGCTACCTCTCCTCCTCACTGGACTGCAAGTCAACTGCCTCAATCTAAAACATGATAAATTAGACATGATCATTACTAGTCCCAAATCCCTCACCAAAAGCACTCTCAACTTCTGCCACACCACTCCACTCTGTCTCCTTCCCCACACATCTGTAATTTTTCCTCTGTATTTACACCTACCTATTTCCTCTATATACAATATTCTTCTCTAACCCCTCTCTAAGACTGAGGATGATAACTGGAGGAGAGACTGACTGTGGCCCTAATGAGAAAGCAGAATGCCTTCAAGAACCTTGAGATTAACTTGGGCCCTCAGTCAGACACCACATCCCTTGGGAATGCAAACAGAACAGAACACAGGACAACATTACCTCAGTTGTTTCTTTGGCTGAGGGCAATTTAGGCTGAGGAATAAAGTGCACCATCTAGGAGAATCTGTCTACCACTGTGAGGACCATGGTGTTACTTTCAGAGGAAAGAAGACAAGGGGTGATGATGGACACACAGGGAACGCAGATGACTAGAAGGCGGATGCCAAGAAATCTTGTTCAGGGAACATATGGGACAGGCTGCCACATATTCACTGACCTGTCTCTGCACTGACGGCCACCAGAAGCATTGTTTGATGACGAAGCTGGTTCATCTGATTCCAGGATGACAGAAGAAGAGTTAAGTGTAGGCCCAGTGAATGACCTGAGAGCGAAGAGGAGAAGGAACAAACAACCACTATGGGGGACAACCGTCCGGTACAGGGGTGTTAACACAGCCCTACGTGACCTACTCCTCATATCCCAGAGTATCAGAGTCAAACTGGAGGGACAGAGCAAGGGTTGATGTTTTGAACCAAGATGGCATTAACTGACAGAGGTTCCCTGTTCCCACTTCGTAATTACTACCTGCTGGGGACAGTCTCAGGGAGAGGAAATCACAGGTATGCAATTTGTTATCACTAGGGGACCGTTGGGAAAGGACCATCCCTATTCCATTGTACAAAGCGCCGCCCTCCAAAATAAACTGCAGATGGGGATCAGGGATAGTGAGGATAGTGTCAGAGGGGAAACTTGTCTTGAGTTTATGGAAAGATTATTCAGCCTGGGAGGACCACTGAAGCTTGACTTTGGTAGAGGTTAGGGCATGTAGGGAAGGAGCAACAATGCTTAAGTTTCTAATTAAATGTCTATAGAAAATGGGAAATCCTAGAAAGCATTGTAGCTGCTTTCTGTTGTTGGGTGTAGGGCAATCTGTGACAGTACTAACCTTAGCTGGATCCATTTGAATGCTGTTCTGGGAAACGCAGAAATCCAGGAAAGTAACTGAAGGGAAGTAAAACTCACATTTTTCTGAAGAATTGTTGATCTAGAGGGTGTCGAAGAACCAGTCTGATGTACTGGTGATGAGATCTTTACTAAATATGACTCAAGAAATGCCTACCATTTAGTCAGAATAAGGGAGGGAGTTGATTGGAAAGCTGCCTTTAACACGCCTAGTGGCCATTATGAGTATCTAGTAATGCCGTCTGGACTCAACAATGCCCCAGCTACCTGCGTTTCAGGCCTTTGTCAATGACATGTTCATAACACCCTGCCTTGCTCTAACTCTGGTCTAACTCCATTTTACTGTGCTTATGGGTACCAGCCTCCTCTGTTTCCCTAATTGGAGGCCGAGGTGGGTGTTCCATCGGCCCTAGTGCCATTGAGTCTGGAGCTGGACCAGGAGCCAACTCCTCAAGACAGTGGCCCAGAACAAGATGTCGTGGATTGCTGGCGGCCTCCGGTCGCTTCCTATCAACCCGGTCAACGTGTCAGGCTGTCCTCCCAAGACCTGCCCCTCCGTGTGGAATCACCTAAGTTGGACCCTCTTTTCATGTGACCCTTTCCTATTCAAAGTTATCAACCCTGTGGCTGTGTGTCTCAGACTCCTTAGATCCCAAGATGGAGAATTCCCCTCACATTCCATGTTTGCTTGCATCAAACCCGTCAAGGAGAGCTCATTAGTTCCTGCCTCCAGATCCCTGGAGAGGTACTGCCATGTCCAGCTCTGAATCCTAGGACTTGTTTTCTTTGTTCCATGTTTACATGCTGCATTTTCCTGTTTATTTTGTGTTTCTTACCCTTTTCCTCTCGTTTCAGACCCCCACTTCCTGCCCTCATGTGTTTCCCGCCTGTGTGATTGTCTATCCCGCCCCTAATGTGTTGCATCTGTGTCATATTGTCTCCCCTCTCCTAGTGCATTTAGTCTTTTTGCTCCCTTCTCTCTGTGCCAGTTTGTCTTCATTCTCTGTAGCAAGCATTCCAGCAACTTCCCAGTATTAATATTGTCTGTGTGACCCTGTTCTTGTTTTTTGACCTCACCTTTGCCGAGCCCTCTGATTTTGATGCCTGTTCCTGATTTCCCGGCTGTGTACTGAACCATTCATCTCAGTAAAGACTCTGAGTTTTTTGGAACTCATTTTTGTGTCTGAGTCATGCATTTGAGTCACTGCCTTGTGGTCTCAGTGTGATAGTAACCCACACTGCACCAGGAAAGTCTGGCAGCTGTCTGTGTCTCCAGAGAAAGGTCTTGACAGGTGAAGAACTGATGAGGGAGAGACAGCAGCAAAAGGAGCTGATGGTTAATCTGCCAGAAGTGAGGGAGCAAGAGATGAGGTAACACCAGGAGCCAGGGAATCCAAGCAAGCAAACAACTGTTGCATCTAGTCAGTCATATGACTCACTTGATTACTGATGGGAGACTATAAACGCTCGTGGTGGAGGTTGAGCTCTCTTATCCCCTGCCAAACAGAGCTAAGTTGCTCCTCATGCTGGGTTAGTTGTCTTCCTTCAAAACGAATGGAAGCTTGCAGAGTAACAGCTGGGTCCATTGTGGCAAGTTCATACTGTAAAGTCTAGGCACACAAGGAAGGGACTCAAATGCATGACTCAGAGGCAGAATCAGGTTTCCAAAAATCAGAGCCTTTACTAGCAAGGGTTCAGTCCACAGGTGAGCAGTCAGACAGTCAAACAAATCCAAAAGGGCTAGGCAAATACCAAAGGAGAGAGGAAACAATGAGACACAGGTGCAACACATTGGGGGGGGGGCAGAAAATCACAGAGACGGGAAACACACAAGGGCAGGAAGTGGAGATTTTAAGCGAAAGGGAAAGGTAGGTGACAACAAAATAAAGCAGGAAATACTGCACACTTTAGTAAAGAAAAGAAAATATGACCTAGGACAGGACATGGGACATGACACCTGCACTATTTATGCTGTCACATACCAATGCATATCTATACCACTTTCCATAATGTATACTGTATATATACATGTATATCACTATACATGTACAGATGCACATTACTCTGTACTGTACTGCTTTTTGCACCTCTGATTAGATGCTAAACTGCATTTCCTTGCCTCATTACTTGTACTCTGCAATGACAATAAGATTGAATCCAACAATCCATTTTCCACTGCTTATCAGTAGTTGGGTTGTGGTGGCAGCAGGTTAAGCAAGGTAGTCCAGATGCCCCTGTCCCCAGAAGCACTATCCAGTTCCTATGGGAGACACCAAGGTGTTCCCAGGCCAGATGAGATATTTAGTCTCTCCAGCGTGTGCTGGGTCTACCCAGGGGGCTTCTACTATTTGGACGTGCCTGGAAAACCTCCAATGAAAGGGACCCAGCCAGGAAGCATCCTGATCAGATGCCTGAACCACCTCAACTTCCTCCTTTTGATGCAGAGCTCTACTTCAAGCTTCCTGTGGATGTCTAAGCCCCTTACGCTATCTATAAGGATGAGGCCAGCTCCCTTACGGATGAAACCCGTTTTGGCAGCTTGTATTCGTGATGTCATTCTTTTGGTCACTACCCGAAGCTCATGACTATAGGTGAGGGTTGGAATGTAGTTTGACTGGGAAAACAAAAGATTTGTCTTTTGGCTCAGGTCCTTCTTCACCACAACGGTCTGGTACAATGCTTGAATTACTGCTGATGCTGCACCAATCTGCCTGTCAGTCACAGACTCCATTTACCCTCACTCGTGAACAAGACCCCAAATTAGTTAAACTCCTCTATTTGAGGGAACAACAGGCTCCCAACCTCAAGGGAACAATCCAGCCTTTTCCAACAGAAAACCATAGCCTCAGACTTGGAGGTGCTGACTCTCATCCCAGTCGCGTCGCACTCAACTGCAAACAATCCCAGTGCATGCTGCACTTGGGAAGGCTGTCTATTGAGATCCTGTCCATGAAAATCACAATCAAGATCGGTGACAAGGGACAACCCTGGCCTATGCCAACACCAACTGGAAACATGCTGAGAATATGAATACAACTCTCACTGTGGTTATATATGGACTGGATAGCTCATTACATTGTCCCAGGTACCCCATACTCCAGCAGTATCCCCCACAAGACAGCCCGAGTGACATGGTAATAAGCCTTCTCCAAGTCCACAAAACACATGTAGACTGGATGAGCAAACCTACCATGACCCCTCCAGTAACCTTGCAAAGATAAAGAGTTGCTCCATTGTTCCATGCCAAGGTCTGAATGCACGTTGCTCCTCCTGGATTCAAGATTCAATGTTGGTTCGTGCCTCCTTTCCAGCACCTTGGCATAAACTTTTCCAGGGAGGCTGAGCAGTGTGATACCCCAATAACTGGAGCACACCCTCTGGTCCTCCTTTTAAATATGGGAACAACCACCATCCTGTTTTGGAGTGGTTTTGTTTGTCCCAGTGATCCTGCGTTGTCTGGGGCAACAGCCCCTTGTTTTCGGTCTCCCAAGGCAAATTGGTCCCAGGAGGAGCCAGACGAAGAGTGATTCACTGAACCAGATGAATGGCCATATTTGAAAAAGCGTCACCTCGCCGGGACCAGGGACACGGGGCCCTTCCTGAAGCCAGACCTGGGACGAAAGCTCACTGGCAAGCATCTGGTGGCCGGGCCTTGACCCATGTGGCCTGTTTGGGCACAGCCCGAAAAAATATCATCACGCCACCATCCTGTGGGCCCACCACCTCCAGGAAAAGGTAACGGGTACTATGTAAGCGGGATGGCAGGCAAGGGCGGGGACCTGAGCATGCCTATCCCTGGTGTTGTATACTGGTCCTAGAGACATGGGCTGTCACTTCTCTGGCAGGGAAGGAGCCTGAGTTGGTGCGTAAGTTGGGCTCACCTCAAGGCACAGCACTGGCTCTTCAACCACACTCCTGGAGAGGGTCTGAACTCTTCATTTCCACAGTTGTCCACGGTGTGAGGCACCAAATGGGTTTTGGGGTACTCATGAGCCCCTTGGCTGAGTTCTCCCTGGAGAACGAGAGGGTCACTTCCATGCAACTGCAAGTTGGGGGGAGGAAGGCTCTGACTACATACTGAACAACAGCTCAGAGTATCCGGCCTTTTTGGAGTCTCTGGGTGGGGTCCTGGAAAGGGCACCACCTGGGGACTCTATAGTTCTCCTGGAGGACTTCAATGCCCATGTGGGAGATGATGGCGAAACCTGGAGGGGGTTGATTAAGAAGAACATCCTGTCTGATCTGAACCTGTGTGGCTTTTTGTTTTTGGACTTCTGTGCTTGTCATGGATTGTCTGTAATAAACACTATGTTGGATCATATGGTGGATCATAAGAGTACTTGGTTGACGTTTGACTTTGTGGTTGTATCATCAGATATATTTTGTGTTTTGTTTGAATGAGGTCATCTGTGAATGAATGAGTAGAATTTAATTGTATTTTATCAGGAAAGTCAAATATGCAGAAAATTTATAAATTTTACTCATTGGGATGTCTTTGGTTTTAATCACCTTACACTTCTGCCCAAGGTGTTTTGCGCCAAATGGACATCAATTATCATCTGCCACACATTTCAGGGACTGCCGTTATCCCAAAGGAAAGACCTGTTTAATTACTGTTAGATAACTAACAATATATAGCCAAGTTGTTGTAGCAGTTGAACATTATTTTGCATTACTGCAAGTTACCAAACTTGCCAACTTTATATATATGTGTGTGTGTATATATATACACATACACACACATACATACATACACACACACCGTCACACCATGTAGCCAAAACATTAAAATCAGTTACTGCTTTTAATGTTGTGGCTGATGTATATAAAGTGCTTTTGAATTTGATAAGTCTCAACAAGATCAGAGAGGCTTTCGAATGCAAAGTTCCAATAGGTGTAAGGTAAGCTGCTCCAGTGCTACCTCCCTTTCTTTTATCCCTCAAATCATGCCCATTCACATGCCCTGGAAAGCTCAGAACAATAACATATTACCAGAAGAACACCAGCTCAAGTGGTACTCAAAAAATGCTTAACTGGGTCATCGTGGGTAAAAAAAAAAAAGAGAGAGAGAAAGAAAAAGATACTATAATTAGTATCTTGCTTTGTGTTTGTTTGTACAGCTTAGAAATACTGATTTGATGTGGCAGTAAACTTGTTTTGCTATATGTGAAGACAAGGAAATTGATGCCAACGTAGTACACAAGGTCTTCAAGTTAAAACCTTTGTATTCAAGGCCTTCAGAATCACTTGAGGTAAGCATTCTTATTGCCAATTGTAGTGGAATTTCTGCAATAAATTTGATTCACAAGAAACAGTTGTCTTTAAGAATTTTTACAGAAGAAACATACAGTATTTGCATATAAGGACTCAGAGTCTAAGCCCTGAACACAGTCAAGCAGTTATGTTTCTACTTGCATTCACTTCCTTATCACATCTGTGTACTTGTCAGCAATTGTCAAACCATAAGATTACACGTCAGGCTGACAGCCTCTTACCAAGGCAAGTTTCTGCTACTGTGTTCTTTATCAGTCACAAGATTAAACACATTTTCTGTTTAGAACATCTTCAGATATGAGAGTAAACAGTGATTATACAAGTTAAAATTGTCCATCTAGGTATTAAATACATGCACCATAAAGTATTACCACATAAGGAGCTGATTTTCCATCTATCAGGCTTGTTAAGTGGAGTACCTTTTAACCCATGCAAAAGACAGTGATTTTTGAAGCTGATCTTGAGTATTTTTCCCAGTTTTAATTTATTATGTAATATAAAGTATTTATACACCTTGTAAGATGGAGTGGGGTGGCTCTGTGCTACTTAATGGGATAATTTCTTTGTTTGTGAATTTTGTGACTACATATTTGTAATACCATCAAAATGAAAATTGGAGATAGGATTTGGCTTTAAACAAGTAGCAAATGCACAAAATGTCCACATATTTGCTAAACCGTGGATAACATTTTGCAATGTTATCCAAAATGCAAAAATTGAGATGTAAATCATGGTTATTTAACATCACTCTAATGCTAATGACTATTGACAGTTTATTATTAAGTGAATATTTCTGTATACAATGTACAGTATAGTATGTATTTGCACTTTACATTGTACTTTTATCCCCCCGCCAGGAAACACCAAGGCCACTGCAAATTCTCAGCCACCAGAAATGTCCCTGTCTTTAGCAAACACCGAGTTTTCAGTTGACATCCAGGTTTCAGACATGGCCCAGCCATCAGCAAGCATGCTACCAATAGCTGATGCCTACTTCTCACATCACTCAGTGAAAGGTGAGACGTCAGCGGACAGGCACCCAGCACAAGTTACCAGCCCTTAGTGACTACTCAGGTGTCATATCAATATCAGCAGGAAAATGATTATACCACTTACCTTGCCCTTATATCTGAACAGTCTGAAAACGAGTACGATGAGGATCTGTGTTATGCCGTCATGGCCAGTACTCAGGACCAAGTGTGAGTACCTTTTTGAAATTTTAAAATGAGGATGAAAGATGTCACTGTTCTTCACAGAGGTAAGTCTCCTTTTAGGAAGCAAATATGAATACTGTGTAACAAGTAATTAAGCTATCTGTAATTGAAAATGCAATAAGATGACAAAATGAATTAAATGTGGCCAACTATGGCCTTGTTTTCACACTTTTTGAAAAATCGTATTTTGCTCTACTGTTAACGCTATCCTCTCTAAATTCTTGCCATGTTAATATAAATTTCATGAAGTGGAATTATTCAAAAGTTATCAGTAGTTTACTTATTCTCTATATTCCAATAAATACATCCCTTTATATGTCTATTATTTTCTTTATAGTTTGGCTCTAAAAGTTCCCTAGATAAGAGTTTCTTCCCAAGAGGTATTCACAAAGCAGCTGAGAGACACTTTTACATGAAGACCGAAGCTATTTCTAAAATAAGCGAAGGTACAGAGTTTATCTTCTTTCTTTGGAAGACTTCAAGCTTGTCAGACCATCATGTGTCATTGAATTGTTTTGATTAATCGGTGAGCTGATTGGATCCTTTTTAACTTACCTGCTTTTACCAGTACATTAGGTCTGATTTTTTTCTAAAAAACTGACATAAATGGGGTGCATTATGCGCTATGACAGCCCCAGGTTTTCTTGTCCAAGGGGTTGAAAGCAATTTTGGAGATGTTCGATAAGGACCTTTGTTTTTGGCTGTTCAGTCTGAAATACACAATGTTTTTTGCGATTTCAGGATAACGATGAAGACAGTATTTCGCAGGACTTTGCTGTACAACGGATTAAAATCAACATCAACATCAAGACTGATACCGTCATCGGTATTGTGGTAGAGGGCATGAAAGTTCTGACTACTGTGTTCCAAAAACCCCTTGTTAAACTGGATCGTTCAAAGCTGTCTCTGAAAGTGTAAAACCTGTCGTTAATTGTTGTTCAGGTGGTTGGTCAGAAAAACCCCATTAACCATACTCATTTGAGGGGAGGTGCATCATGTTTTTGACTTAATGCACAGGCCGCTGTTCTTTTACTCTGTAATTCTACTGTGTACGCCAAGGATGCACAAACGAATAATGTGATTGTTCATGTTAGTCCAATTTTATCAATTAGCGAAGAAGTAAGGCAAACGGAGGTACTTGACCTTATCCCAGACTCCAAGTCAATCAGCATGTGATATTTTAATCTCTTACTGTTTTGTCGTTTGAAAAACATAATGGCCCTGAGGATTTCACATTTAATAAATAAAATATTTCATAAATATTTGCGGTCTGAAAACACTGTCGTTATGTAAATGCACTCATAGGAATAGACCTTAGATCACATCCAAAATAGTCATCTGTCTCTCCAATACCCACAAGTGATGGGCAGAGGTCATAGGTCATTGTGCAGTTTTGGTAAATTTGTACCGGGCCTTTTCATCATTCCAAGTGAACTTGACACTACGTCATAAATAGTCCGATATAGCTAAATTTGTTGGGTAAAAAAATAATTGTGGACAATTTAAGCCTATGTTGTAGCACAGATTAAACATCATCATCAAATGATTAAACCTTTATCAACATGAATGTCAAATCGATTGCTAATATGCAGGACATCGTATCCCTATTGCACACACATATTGTTTCTGTATTTGTTTTCTTATAGCCCGCCTCTCTATTTCATTGTTGTATTTTAGCGTTTTGCACTGGAAAAATGTTGGGTAAACATATAGACAAAGTTGCACAGATACATTTTTACCTGCTGTTCTGATCTGTTGACCCAACTTTAAGTAAACTGTGGCACCAAGAAGGCATGATATTGAAAAATATGAAATGGAAAAATTGTGGCAACAAAGTGACATTCAATATTATTGAATAAATTTAAAGCCTTGTGGTACCAATTAAAACTCCAGTTTGAAAAATGTATTTATGTACAGATAAATAAGAATAGCAATATAAATGTATTGAATCAAGCAACAAGTGGAGTTGATATTATTTATTTGATTTTGTGAATCCGAATAATTTTTAACTAGCTAATTAGTAAGCTTATATTAATTTCATAGAGATAATTAGAAAATATAAAACTACTAAATGTCCTCATGAAATTGATTTGGATATACCAATATACTATATACTATTATTTTTTTGTTTAGATTTAGTTAATTTATTCTATACTTTTTAATCAAAGTTGTAGTACTTAAAATCTCATTTATATTACGTGTCACTTTGTTGCCATAATTTTTTTAAGTAATCAGTGGTTACATTTTTTATGGTGTAGCACAACTTACTGAGTGCCATCAGTGCCTTGTCATTATCACTGTAGAACAAATTAAACAGCAAACAAAGTTCTTACAGATTTTTATTTTTTTTTTAAGCAGAGTATTAGCAGAGAATCAATTTATCTGAAATGAAAACTAATGGCTGCTTCCACATATTTTCATGCTGCAGAAATGAAATACAAAATGGAATAGGCTGAACTGAGTAAAAGCTTTTGAGAGATGAAGGAGGTCTAAGTCTGCTTTTTTGTCTGTCTTTTTTTGGTGGTTGGCTTGGCAACAGGCTCCTCTCAGTCAGAATAACTTTATCCAAGCACAAAAAAAAAAAAAAAAAAAACTTGTCCAGGTGATGAGGCAGAGATGATGACAACTAGCTTAAGTATATCCTGACACACTCGGAAGGGTTGTATCAAGTCTTTTTTTCATTTCATCTTCATAATTGGTTATGTGCTGTCTTCATAGTGTGTGAGACTTAAGCAGCTGTGTTCCTTTAATAAAGTCTCAGAATAAAACTGCATTGGAGGGGGTATAACTATCTCATTAATGCTTTGTTCGTCTCTGTGTGGTACTGTATCAGCAGTGCATGAAGCCTCTGTGGAGAGAAGAGTCTGTTGTCTGTTCACAGAGCCATGATTTTGAGAACGGCAAATGTTATCGATGTATGTATCTATAGGAGGTAGAGAAAGAAATATTAAAATGTCATGGGAAACTGGGGACTTTAATTTTGCAATAACTCAATAACCACTGCGAACACTGAAACAAATGCACCTAGTGTAGATTGTTTGCAAGATTTTCCAACACTTCTTCTGTTTCATCCCTTAACACTGGACTGTTCCCCTTATCAGAGACTTTTGCATTTTTAGCAGATGTACCCACAATTTGGGAGCAAAAAAAATTGGCATGTGTTATGTAGCTCTCTTACTGGAATTATGTTCCCCAGAAAACCTTGAGTGCCAATTACCTGACTTTTATTGACAAACTATGCTGCTAAATTGCATTCAAAACTAATATGACCTTTGCTAATAACACAGCAGGGAATTACAGTTACTTAAGAATTATGGGAGAAGTAAAGTCTATTCTATGAGTTTTTTTTCCTTTTCACTATTTGCTTTCTCCCTTCTGTCTGTGTCTGACCTTCTCACTTCACTCAGCATGTCACCTTACCTGAAAAATAAAATAAGTCTTTGATAGAATAATCTAAACTCAAGGTTCAATCACTAAATTTTTGTTGCGCTTTCAACCACATCCACAACATTTTTTTACAAAAGTGCTTGATCTTGGTTTTAAAGACCAAGACTACCGACCTTAAATGTTTGTAGGAGACACAATGCGAACAAAAGTCTCCAGTAACAAACTCAAATGCATTTTACCCCCAAACAACCAACAATTCCTCTTTTACTAAAGGCCTTGTGGTATTGTTTGGCTACTTCCATGTTTGCTTCTGAGAGATAGGGGTCATTATCCACGCAGCCACAAGCGGTTGTTTCTCAGGCAGACATAAACATGGTGAAAAATGGCACTAACAGTCTCCCAGACCTCAAGGTGATGTATTCAAACTGCAGTTTTTTCCTGACAATAAGTCCTAAACACAAAGTGTTTCGAATTACAATGCTATGGAAAAGACTAAAACCAGCAAATCCTCACATTTGAGAAGCTGGGACCAGCAAAGGTTTGAGATTTTTTGCTTGATAGATGACTAGAATGATTTATCTTTACCACTATGCTCCGTTCAAATTTCTACCGATAGAACTGATTCTGATGCTTTTTCAATATGTAACTTTACAGTCCCTCATTAAAAAAACTGCCCTAAAACCTTTCCTGCTCTGTATGTGTGTGGCTGCATTCTTTTAGCAGCATTATTGAACTGTGACCAAAAAGTCATAAACCCTTTTGAAAGCCTCCTGATAGTGGGAGTCATTGACATACCTGAGGACATAAAAGCAGAGCTTTTCAACCAAAACATTTCAGTTAAAGTCATAGTTAATCCATTTGATTCCTTGCTGTTCCACTGATACAACCCAGGCTTCCATTACAAATACCTGGATTGGAAGAACCAAGTGAGATAACAAGATTAAGTGTTTCCAAAGGTTCATCGTGGTTTAAGAGAACAAAAACTATTGTCTTCACCTGCTCCTCTGTCTCTGTCTTTTTCGGTGGCGTCATTAAGATAGTGGAGATTATAGCAGTGTGGGATTAATGGACACCCTCCACTGTAGAACAAAGCTGGTCTGGGCACACAGGATCCCATGTAATGAAGAAGCAGCATGAGTTATGACTTCGTGTGGAGCCAAGCAGATAAATTTGGAGAGCAGGAGTGGTCACTGCTGACTTATCACCCCAGTGGGGATGACTGAAATCCCCAGACCATGTGCTGCTTTTGTACAGATACAATTCTCTTACTCAAGGGCATATAAACAGTGCTTGTAATTTTGCATTTAAAGGAACAGTTCAGCTCAATTATTAACATGTTACATTTTGTTTGTTTAAACTGTATAAAAACCAAAATGTAAAAAAATGACTCTTCACTTAGTCTTTATGTTAACTGCTTATTTGCTGTAGCTACAAATTTGGTGTAAAAAAAAGAAAGGTATCGACCTTCTCATCTTACTCGAAGTAATAAGTATATTACCCAAAAATGCCGAAATATTCCGATTAGATATACAGTATTTGCAAAGTTTACCTAAAAAAACAATATAATGAATTGAAAAAAAATGTACTAGGAGTAATTCATTGGGACTACAGTTTGAAATAATATCTTCTGAAAATAAAATGTTATAGACTATATTTAAGATCTATAGTGACCACATGCGATGTGTCCGAGACTATTATGTTCTTGTTTTTGCACCTTTGCCCTCCAGCACTCTGCGTTTGTCTTTGTGGGCTTTTATCTGTGTGAGTGTATCTGTGTTGGCCCTGTGATGAATGCTGACCTGTTCACACTATCTCCCTGCCGTCCACCTAGTGTATGCTGGGAAAAGGCATGAACTGGAAAGAGAAAATGTTTTATTTTGATCTAACTGTTACTTCTCTGAATATCAACACTCCCAGTCTGGACACTGTCTTTTTTTTCAGATCAATACGGATGTGAAAAGTTGTCTTTGTATTACTGTAGCCGATGATTATATGAAAAAAAGCCAAACCTATAAAATTCTCTGAAAATTTTTGGGGTGTTTCTCAGTTGGATTAAATCATTACAACACATTTCTTGTAGAAGGTTAGCTGATTTCTTGCAGGTAGAGTGTTTTTTGGATTATGGATTATAAGGATTACTACTTGTACTTTGGTGACACCACCACCCCCTTCTGATCATTTACATGTCTCCAAAGTGATTCATAAATCCAAGGAGAAGGAAGTTCAAATTCTCCGGACTAGAGACTCTTTGTTTTTGATGGCTGTAACAAGATTTGAGGATGATTTCTTTGTCTGTGTGACAGTTTGGGTGGCTGCTAAACGTTGTATGTTACACCCCTCTGGAGTATTTGATGGTTGGTTCACTGGAAATATATCTCACATTAACACATTAGTTTTTAATGTGATTTAATGTGATTGCATTGTGTGAATCGCTGAATGGATTTTATAAGTGACTGACTTCAAAGTGCTAAATGCTTAGCCTAACAAGCCTGGCTGTTACCACTGAGTTTTATCAATGACATTGAGGGAAACTGGTCAGTGTAGTCTTACTGAACTGACAAGAACTGATTATTCTATGACATTAATTCAAAGTCTCTACATATTCCCCTCAGGTAGGCCCACCTGGAAGTTGCTTTAGCAGTAGAGGGCAGTGCCATCTCACATCAATGAATTAATGAACTGCTTAATGAAGAGGCATATATTGCTCATATTTGTGAGGGTGTATTCACAGTGTAGCACACATGAGACACCTGACAGACTATGTCTTGAGGTAACAAGCCCAGAGGAGATGGAGCGTGACTGGCTGTGACACTGTAATGTGGTGCGTCATGCCAAAGGTTGTGCCCTCTCTGTCCTTGCCTGCATCAAACGTGTAGACCAAAGGAGCCTTCTCCTGTAACATGTGTCGTGGCACATTACACGGGCCATTGGTTTTATCTGCGGCTGCCCCACAATATGTTGTCCTGTATTTTGCCTTGGTGTCAGTCTAACAGGCATGCTTAGTATTTATTTTCTGCAGTTTTATTGTAGGAAGTGGTATACATGTGTGTCCCATCGATAAAACCTCCCCATGTCCAGCTGTCCAAATAAATTCATCAGCAGGATCAGTGCTGTTAGTAAACTTCTAATTTTTAGGCTTTATAAGTTGTGTCAAAATGGATTTTTTGAGAGTGCCACACTACAAATTGAAGTTGTATCGGTGTCAATCTTTACACTTCGTCAGATACCACAGTTTATCATTTTGATATTGAAGTCAGTGAGGAACAATGGTGGAGAAAGTACTCGGATCATTTACATAAATAATTAGCAATACCGTACTATAAAAATACTCGGTTTAAAGTAGAAGTCCTGCACCAAAAATGTTGTTTGAGTAAAAGTACGTTAGTATTTTTAGTGAAATGTACAAAGTAAAAATATTCAGTTCAGCAATATGACCCATATGGTTGTTATACTATAGAGATGAAAAGTGGGAGAAGCTATTCCGGGTACCCCCGGTTCCATGAGTAAAAGTCCCATTCATTTTTCTTATAGAGAGTGTTACTTGATTCAAAGTTCAAAATCTCACACAGGGATGCTGGAAGTCAGTCAGAGTTGTGGGTGCTGAGAGAAAGTCAGTCTATACATAATGACATCATACTAAATTTTGTTTGCATTAATTTGAATGGCCAGGTTCATTTATATTCAACGGTTATGTACATTCATCTTGCCAAGGTTCATAGACAGCTATCACTGTTTGTCACACTGTTAACAGGGACTCCAGTCCCACTGAACTAAATAGACAGGATATTTTATATCTAATGATTTTAGCCAAAGAACCTCACACAGGGAAGAAAGCCAAAATGATTATATAATTGCACAATGCAAGCCAAAAGACATGAAAATTGTGAAACCTGGCTTGGCATACTCATAATATAGGCTTATGCAATGTGCAAATCAAGACAAATCATCTCTAACTCAGTTATCAAAAACTGCATTAACAATACACTCAGTTCAATAACTTTAACTCGTCAACTGCTGAATAGGCAATGGTTAACGTTACGAAGAGAAGATGTAGAAAAACAGCCAACTTATACTACTTAATAAAAACTGTAAACATCAGAGCAACCACAGGAATTACCCACAGAGGGGAGTGAGATAAGGAGAGAGAGGGAGAGAGAGCAGATGGAGTGCCAGACTACAACAACCTGGTTTGATGCAAGTGACAGATTCGGCAACCGCTGACACATGCTGAACCAGGTTAAACCAGGTTACAGTCATTAAAGACTTAAAGCAATGTGTATACAGCCCTACCCTGCAACCCCCTCTGCTGTTTCTCAAGAGTCTTTCACAAATCACAACCAGAGAGACTAAATATTATGCAAACGTAGTGCACAGCAGCAGCAGTGAAAAACAAGGACACACAATGTCATGGATGCTAAAAAACAAGCGTCTTACCTTTTGGCACTCCAAAGGTGCTGTTAACCCCCCTCATGAGGTCCTGAATATTAATATCATCCAATAAAGAGTTGGCTGAAGGGCTAACGGTAGCATTAGCCGGGTAACCCACCATTACTGGTCACTAATATCTGTGAACCTTCGCACCTAGCTACTCACTGCTCTGCGTTCGTGCATCAGATACACAGAAAATACACTGAATGTTCTAAAATGAAATCAAATACCATAAAAAAATAACAAAGGGTGGATTTAAAACATTTAATGAACAACCAGGTTTTATAGACTATAGATTATTAGATTATAAACTTTTTTTCCTTGCAGTTACAGCCCCCTACCAGTAGGGAATGCTGCAGCCCCCCCCCAGCACGCCTAGTTCCAGCATCCCTGTTCTCCCGGTTAAATCGCCGGTCCAAATGATGAACAACAGCGCAAGAAAACAACAGTCAAAGGTACAAGGTGTACATCAAAATTTCGTCGGAGGTGCATCTGGGCAACAAACATCCAATGACTGATCCTTAAATTCTGTCACATGAGCAGCTAATGGCAGGCGAGAGCTAAAGAGAGTATGTCTCTTTAGCGTATGAGAAAAGTGAAAACACGGTCTGGAGCTCAAATAAATTGACCTTTAAATACTGGGTCAGTTTTGATACAATTCAGCAGCTATGGTGCCACCTTTTGTTATCAACTGCGATGACATTTTATGAGCTCATAAGAACGTTTTGTACGTAAAATTTTAATTTGTGAAGAAACCTGTAACTACAGATGCCACATAAATTAAAAAAAAAACAAAACATTCAAGTAAAGTAAAAGTACCCTTTTTTTAAACTGAAAACAGCCGCCGGCTGTGACTGAAAAACAGAGCTATGAGAGCAGGGACAGTGAAGGAAAACAGTAAAGACTGGACAGCTAAACAATGAACTGAAACTCGATGTAAAGCTCCGTAGAGCCGAGGGGAGCTGCAGTTTCAGGTGATAATCTGCAGTGACAATGTGACCCCTTTCAAATTTGTCACATTGTTTTCACATTGTAAATTGGTACATTGGTATTATAAAAATATTGATCAATATTTGAGTAAATCACATTAATATTTGAATCACCTTAATCAAGATCTATGGAGAGTCATGTCCGGTAAAGTCTGTGACACTATAACTATAGATAGATTAGTCTAAGTCTGAGACTCAGAACTTCAACGTGATCAATCCAGATGATAACTGATGAGTTCAACTTTACTTGTCGGACTTCTGTCTGACCTACCGGCAGTTTGTCATTATTACCGTAAGTGGAAAACTGTCACAATTCATTCAGTTATTCATTCATTCTCTGCCTGCCTTTGCCATGGCAGTCTTGTCATTTCAGACCTTGCCACTCCCACCTGCCCTGCAGTAACCCCAGCTCTTCCTGCCTTTACTTGATCCTCAGATGCCCCATCTGCTAACCTGCCCCCATTCCCTCATTAGTATATACAGGTCCACATCCACTTGTACTGCCAGGCTTTCTATTGTGCCACCGTAGCTACTGCTTTCCAGCCTTTGCCTGCTCACTTTTTTGAGCTCCTGCATGTTTCCGGACTTTTTTCTTGCTCCCTTTTGTCTTGTTGCTTTGTGTTCCTGCCTGCTTGTTACCGACCACTGCCGACCCTACTGACTTCACCCCTTGCCTAAGCTCTTACCTGCTTTTGCCTTCATTACCTTTAAATAAAGGTAAATTGTTGTGAACTTTTCAGTTGTACGTTTGAGTCCTTTGTTTTCTTAGTCATCACTTAACATAATGCCCCTAAAAATTGGTATGGTTTTCTGATGAACTTTGAAACGGACTTTAAGTAAAGTACTGGTAAAAAAATTTTCACTTGCACAGTTGACAGTCCTGATGAAAGGGGAATACTTTCTCACCTTATTTTTCATTCATGTGACTTTATCATTTTAAAATGATTTATTTAGTAAAAAAAATAATATGTCAAATATAAATTCCAGTATTGTTTTTTTTCATTTTGTAGCACTCACTGGCTGTACAATTTTAACAGTGTTGTTTATTGGATGGAACACTGACCCCCTAGAAAAGTAATGAGGCCATTTTCCTCTTTCCCACACAATCCTGTTTCAAACATTGCTAAATGTTTTGAAGAGAGCCATGTTGTTGGACTTTAGATGTTCTGCTCATTGTATTTTTGGAAAATCTCACCATTAAACCCACACCAGCCTCTGAATTAGTGCCCTAATGTGGAACATGCTGTACATTTGAGCAAGTTTTAGCGTCTCCAAAAGGGAGAACTGGAGGGAGCTATTGCTTTACAGACATTATAAGTAGGGAAACGAGAACAAGCTCCCTCAGAGCCTCTATAAATAATCCAAAAAAGAATAATTTCTTTGGCTGAAATGTGTTATGGATAGGAAGCAGCTGTGGCTACCTAGGTGTATAATATTGATGAAATTCCAATATTCGCTAAACAGTCCCCCGATCTGGCTCTAAGTGGTTATTTAAACTTCGTGAGATGAGACTTAAATTGGATGTGACATTTCTCATGTCTATGTATTAGCATTTCACCACCAGCCAAAACTCTATTTTGAAAGGTCTGTTCTCCCTTTATTCTCTTTGACTAAGCCATCTGCAAATGACAACTTGTTAAATAAATTAAATGCTGATTAGACCATCCCACAGATGCAGACACATGATTTGAATATTGTGTAGACATGATAGACCCCTTGAACTCTACATCATTATCCTTTCAAATTCTAGTACTAATTACTTTCAAGTGAAAGATCTTACTGTATTTTAGATGGTGAAATCTTGAAACCTTTTCTAAACTTTGCTTTTAAAATTATATACTTCACAATCAGTTGCACAGGATTTGAGTTTCTTTTTTTTTTTGCAGGATGGAATAGGCTTGTTTCCAGTTATTTCAAAGTAATTGCTTTTTCCATCAAGTGTAATGTAAATTAAGGATGACAGATGTGTAGCTTATAATTACTTGCCATTGAATTCATGTCATGAGCAAACATTTCCCCTACAATGCATGTGCTTAGTCACAAATAAGGAATAATATTGGCTGTGACAACTCACCTGACAACCTTTGCTGACCAACTGTCAGCAGTTCGTCAGACCTAGTTTGGCACCGAGGGGCCTGATAGTGTTCCACAGGTCACAGGTTCAATTCCCTTAACAACCGCAAGCAGGAAAAAATTTGCAACAAGGAATTTATCAGTTCATAATGAGTTACATTGAGGAAATTTACCTTGCTTAGACTACATCCATGTGTTATAAATAAAGACGCATATATCAAATATATAGCTGTTCAGGGATAGTTTATGGATGTTTTCGAGGAATAGATACACCATGTGAAAACATGAATGGGATGGGTCAGTACAGGAATTACTAGTCTAAATTAACTGGATTATCAAATGAATGGATAATGAGTGCTAATTATTAAATGAATGTTTGGTTGTATTTAGTTATGGGCTGGCTGTTGCTGTAAAACATCATAGGTGAACTACAGAATTAATAAGAATAGTAATTTGATGTTTAACTGTGAATGGTGCACAGCAGTCACCAAACCTTTACTCAAAAATGGGGACAGTTCTATTCATAGTGGTGCTAAAGGAGCCGGCTAAATTACAAAAATCGTTTAGAATTAGCTGCGCCTGTTTTGAATGTTTCACTGAACTTTAGGCCCAAATGATGAGATATTGATCCATTCATTTTCTGGTTTTCTGAAAACCTTCACCTCTTCCAGTTAGTTAAAGTTAAAAAAATAAATAAGTAAATAAAAACTGTCTAATTAATTGTATTTATTTATTTAGATAAATAATGGGCCTTTTCATGACAGGAAAATCTATCATAATCTGAATGGTTCAGCCTCATAATGATGATGCAGACTAAAATGCAGGAATCATTTTCCTGATGGTGCAGCTCTGTCTAAATTGTAGAGGTGCTATCAACAAATAAAATCAGACAAAATCATTTAAAACCAGCTCTTGTTAACTTCTTATGTCAACTATAAATTCAGTGTCAGAGATTTGAGTTTTTAAGGTTTTTTTTTCAAATTAAAGACATAATGATTTGAATTCAGACAGACCTGTTTACGGTGTCTTACGGCAACCCTGTCCCCTACAAATTCACTAAAACTAAATTGTTTTAACAATTTTTTTTTTTTTGATGATTCACTCCATTTATGAACTGTAGTCACAGGAGGTGGTTGGTTTGGATTGCGCGAGAAATCCTGACTCACGTTTCGTAAAACACTTTTTTGGAGGAATTTGAAACCATCATTGTTGACATCAATGTTTGCATACTATAAGTTTTACTTATTCCATGCATTTCTTGGTACACCGCAGTAGTTCTTGACATGTTACCGCCACCTACTGTGAATCAGTTAAATAGTGTAAAACCATTGTCAGTGATCTGCTATTAAAAAAATTGGTACATAGCTTTTCAAGTGATCAAAAACTCCACAGGATACCTTTATTACGTGGATGAACCTCTGTAGTTTATTAGGTGGTGATGATGATGTGGAGAGTATGAAGGAGACTCCGCTGACACCATCTTGATTGCATATAAAGGTTTATTACAAAGAAGTACAGCGTCAAGTCAAGCATCTGCAGATCTGCCCTTGGAGAGGGTGTGAAGCCAATGAACCACTCTGAAAATCAGCCTTGACCACAGACTCTTAAATAAGTAAGGTAGTTGTTTTCCTGAAAACTGTCACTAACTTATATCTTTACGTCCAAAGCATTTCCTCCTATTCAAACTGCAAGGCACCCTCTTAGGACCTTTGACCTAGGCCTCTATTGAAACACATAAATTCAGTTCTACATATGTTACCTTGCACCTCAACTATGTCAGATTTGACATTCAACATCATGTTACTTCCACTAGTGCCTCTAATTGATACCAGCCACAATTGAACACCCACAGATAGATAGATAGATAGATAGCTTTCACAGTTTTCAAGCTCTACATCTCATCTTTTGAATAAAAAGCCTAACACACAGCTTTCACTCAGTACAGTCTTCAGCTTACTAAAGGTTAGGGGCAAGGGCACCTCTGGAAATAATAGGCCCTGTGTCATATTTCATCAGAAAACCCGAGAGCTTAAACTGTCTGGCTAGTTCATTTGGAGCGAGGAGTTCCATTGCCCATTCACTGTCTTTATTCCAGCTATCCTCTGTTTTAATACTGTCAGATCCTTGTGCCCTTCACGCCTGAAAGAGAAAACGTACATGTTAAGTCACAGTGATCATGTAGTGATCACTGCAACTTACTCCTTTGAGAGTTCCCTCTCCCTCCATTTTAAATGATGTTAATGCAAATCAAGTTGAGGTGGAGGACTAAGTCCAAAAAAGTGAGATGAATATCAATAGCTACTGTTTAATATAAAAGCATCTCTTCTTTTTTCCTTTTAACCCACTATGCTGATGGTCATCTACATCCTATGAACTAGTTTTGATTCAAATTAATCTGTTAAACCCACCAACTCTCTCCTCATTTTGAGCTTGTTATAAATTGCTGTTACAGGCTTCATTGAGTGCAGAGGTTGATGCTTTCCTGTGATCATATGAAATGCGCAATGTGCTATGCTAGGGTATGCAAGGTGAGGGTTGATAGTGGTTTGGCGTGTAAGATTTGGGATCTTACTGTATATGGGTGTAATTGACAATGACAATATGTTATGCTAGTGATGGTTGAGTGACTTTGTCCAACCCTGTCTCCTAGAAATTACATTTATATATTGCAATACTGTTTTCCCAATTACATTGTGCAAACATAATTGTTGGCTGTATTATATTCAGAGGTGACTTTTTTTTTTTGAATGAATGAAGCATCTGAAGTCACTGTGAACTTCTTCTGTATTAAACCAGACCAGGATCTTTCCCTAACCTTAGCCAAATGCTGTGAGTGTTTAAACAGAACCATATAAAAGTTTAACCATAACGTACTCACTATAAGTGGATATTGTACTACAAGATCGGATATTTTGGTTAAAAAAAAATTACAGTCAGTGAACATTTTACTGATACATTCTGTATCATTTGCAACTTGCCAGATACATAAATTATTAATCATAAGGTTGATAGAAACAATAATGTGGTCGCAATTACGTTTCCTGCAAAATGTATTTGCTGTTGCAAATTAGTTATATAGAAACATAATTACTAGGAGGCAGGATTTAATAGTTAGGTGTGCTTTTATCATCTGTGAAAATATCTCCACTGTAGTAGCTTTGAAGCTGCCTGCAATTACTGTATGTTACATGATAGGATAGATAGGACAGAACCAACAGCATAGATTTGGTACTGGTAGCGGTGATGTTGACCCATTTACATTTGTCATTTTAAGTGTCTTGCATCTAAACGTAATCTCTTGGGATTGCGCTTAAATAAAACACCACTATTAGGGACATTTACGCATTTTAAGCTTTTTGTGTGTCGTCTAACACCAAATAATCCCCTGTTTCATTTAACACCGTTTTAGTTAGGATTAGGGGTAAATCAGAAGAGAAATGACGTGGCATGAAATGACACGCGAAAAGCAAAAAATTTGTAGTGATAACATGCAAAATGACTTGTGGAAATTAGCGTGTCATTCACATGCCATTGGGTAAGACCAGGCTGTTTATCTAGATAAAATCTGGATACTTTTTAATAGACTTCCATTGATGCTTAGCCCCATGTTTGCTTCTCTGTTGGCCAAATCCAAAATCTGATTTCAAATCATCTTGATTTTCCCAGGCTATATGCACTCAGGGTCAGCTGTACTCCAGAGGACTTACACAAACACACAGATGAACAGCATTTATGAACCACAAGTTTTCTCATCTTCATGGACTCTTATTCAAGATACTTTCTCACCCATACAGATTATTCAGCAGTTTAACTGATCTGGGATCAGCTAACAGCTAATATCTGTGAAATTTCTGTGTAACTTAAGCTATAATTATCATAGATGACAGACCCTGTGGAGGCTACTTCCACAGACTGCTTGTTGACATGTTTAAACTTAAGAAGAGTAAAGATTATGTATGAATCTTGGTGTCAAACAAGGATTTACAGCATTTGGCTAGGATGCACCTCAGAGCGCCTTCTTTCCACTACACAGACACAAGTGTGAAAGTCTCCTACTCATTAGTCAAACATTTGACCAAAGGAAATTTGGGCTGTGGTTTGGTTCTTTAAAAAAATGGGTGAAATGGGGGACACTTTCCAGTCGCCCCTTGTAGGAGTTGAATGAAAGTCATATCCATGAAATTGATGTTTATGTGTAGCGGCTCTTGCAACGTCATGAGCACTGGTGTGTTTTCAGAGTACAGTTACCAAGTCAAGTCACTAATTCCATGTGATAGTGGATACCAGAGCGAATATACTGTGCTAAGACTATCTGATCATTTTCTTGTATTGCATTTATTTGAGAGCTGGCACCTTATTTCAAGCATAAGTGATTTTGCAGTTTAATTCTCTGAAGAAGTATGGTTTATTATTTTCTTTTCTTGTAGCTTCACTGAATAGTTGAATATAGGAGGGCATTCTTACTATCAGAAGCTGTAGGTATAGATAATCACAAAAGGGAGAGGTGCTCAAACTCAAGCAACCTTTAGTGAGTCACCGCCCTCAATATACAAGCCACCAGTCACCTCAAGTGTGACTTTGGAATCAATGGAGACTGATAATGAAGACAAAGCAAATTAGGAAAGGAAACAGGCTTAAATAACAGCAACAACCAAAGAGAAATCGGTCTTGACTCCAATAGCTGTACCATATTCCAACGTGATCCCATTATCAATAGATAAAGGCAATGAAAAAATAGACAAACAGGACATCACTGGTCAGGATAATTGAGGTCAGTGAGCCATCGCACATCTCACCACGACTTTGGGAGGAATAAAAATAAGCAGCAGTTAACCCTCCCATCAGGAAAACAGGAAGGACAAATCGGTTAGGGTACACTGTATATGCAACCAACGTATGCCAAAACTGCCCAGGTTGGTGGAGTCAGCACTTGATATAAAAATTAACTATCTCATGGTATGTACGGATGGCAAATGCTAGACTGGATCAGCTGGGGGACGCTTCAATTAGTATGAGTTCAAATTGTTTCATAAGGAAAAGGTCCAAGCCTTCAGGTGCAGAAGGATGAAAACAGAGAAAAGAAGAGGAGGAAAAGAAAGCCCAGTGTAGAGATTACGTGGGACTTATGTTAACATTAAAATGCATTTTTGTGGGTAGATGTTTCATTTGTAGTAGTTACCTAGCTAAATAGCAATAAAACTAATGCTAGATAATGATGCTACGCTAGACTCAGATACAGATATAAGGATATGAATCTGAATGGCAAGAGGTATTCAGATCCTTTCATTAAGTAAAAGTAACCAATGCAGCAATGTAAAAATACTGCATTACAAGTGAAAGTCTGGCCTAAAAAATCCTACTTGAGTAAAAGTATATAAGTATAAGCAGCAAAATGTAGTAAAAGTATTAAAGTAAAAGTGCTGGTTTGGTCCCTCTGACTGATATATTATTACATCTGACATCATTAGATGATGAATACTGAAGCATCAGTGTGTAGCAGCATGTAACTGTTGTAGCTGCTGGAGGTGGAGCTAGTTTGAACTACTTTATATACAGTTTTATATACAGGGACACCAGGGGTCCTGACATGATTAATGGGAGAGGAAAGAAGAAAAAAACACAGTTCTGACACACAAATCTGTTTTCAGTTTTTGGACTTTTTCTCTAATCTTTGATTTTTGGTGAGAAATTGGATCATTTGAAAATTGAAATGAAACCGTGTGAGAAGTTTAGAGGGAAAAATCACTATTTGGGGGAGCTGTTGAAAAATCATAGACATCTGAAATGTGACCCTGACTACACACTGCCTCTTGTAAGACGTGAGAAGGCACAAAAAATTGGAAACCACTGGTTTAATCTTTAACTGTGTGTTGTATTTCTAAAAGCTTTTTATATTATCCATAGTGTAAACTCTTGATCTTAAAAGTAACTGGTAACTAAAGCTTTTAAATTAATATAGTGCAGTAGAAAGTCCAATATTTCACTATAAGTATAGTGGAGTGGAAGTATAAAATATCATAAAATGGAAATACTCAAGTATAGCAAAAGTACCTCAATATTGCACTTGAGTACAGTACTTAAGTTAAATTAACTGAGTTACACCAAAGTAATTGCACCAAATCCTAATCTTGCCTAGAGCACAAAAAATGGCTAGAGCTGGGATGCATGCATGTACTTGAAAGTTACTATAATTGTATCTCATTGATAGAAGACTCTCTGTTTAACTGATAGCACTCTACAGCTGTATCAGAGCTGTATTTGTATTTAGACCTGAATCTGTACTTAAATGACTACTAATGGAAACTGAACATTTCCTACTCAAAAACATTTGGTTTTGCTTTTTATGTTTGCTGCTGGTTTACATTGAAAGTATTCAGCTGGCGAACCGTGGGCTGGCTTTTATTGTAAAACACCCACAGGGACTGCAACATATTCGTAACCGAAGTTAGTGCTGACTGGTACTGATCATTAAAAATGTATCTACAAAATAGGACAGTTATTTTTGGAGCTTTTTTGTCAGCATATCATTTCAACAACTTTTTACTGTGCCTGTTGTTGTGTGGAAAACCACAATTAAGGACAATTATTGACTTTTGATGAATCCTCTTCCTCCACAGTTTGTTTGGTTGTGGTATAAAAAGACTAAAATCAAGATTACATAACCAATTAATAGGGAACTCCCTTAACGTGTCTCGCAAAACATCAGTCATGTCAGAATGACCTTGGGATCAATAGATATGGATTGTGAAGAAGAGCATTTTTGTTTTTTTTACTTTGGTTTTCGCTGAAAACGCTTGAATGGACTGACACTGACTGGAAAAGAGCAAGGTTCTTTTATGACATGACTAATGAACAGAAAACTCGCTTCTCAATCCGATGAGCTCTGTAAGAAATCAATGCATTATCAGAATCAATAGATAATTATACAGCAGCTGATTTTGAATAGCTACTTGGTAAAGGGGTATGGCTTAAGTGACATAATGCACTGAAAAGAGACTTAAGTTACAGCAATTAAGTAACCATAAAAGAAGAATGTTGCAGTTGAGTTATAAACTGCGATGAATTGCAAGATATTTAGAGATTTCTTTTATCAGAATGCAGCTGAATGCATGGATGCATTCTTAAATCCACCTGATATCACCTTTTCTTTCCTCCCCTGCAACATTTCAAGCACAGTCCTCCACATTCATCTTTGCTTTAATGTGGTTTTACACATATTTGGTCCTGAATACATAATTTTATTTTTAAGATGAATTATGGTTTTGTTACAAGTGGAGCATTTCTCTATGGCTGGAAAGAAAAACACAAAAAGTAGAGAAAGCCAGAGAGAATACAAAGAGATGTCCCCTACTCTGCCCCCTAAGTGCCTCCAGACAGAACTGTCCTGGCAAGCTGTAGGTTGGATACAGAGAAATACATTTTCAGCCAGAGAGCCTGAGGGCTCTTCCGGGACCAAAGTGTCAGTAAAACAGAGAGGCTCAGTATCGCAACACTTTCAAAATGGCTCAGGGTGACAGAGCATTGACATCACTCACGATGAAAACAAAACCTCTCTGACCTTTTGGTGTTAGGTTGTGTGTGTGTGTGTGCATGCATGTGGGGTTTTAGTCTGACAGATAGCACATGAAGCAACAGTGTTTGGTGGCTGTGGATGCTCTTGAAGGACAGCTACCCACAACTAATGCTAACCCTCAGCCACCTATAGAGAGTCACCGTCACCAAGGGAATGAGTGAAACCTGTGGACATCGGTATTTCTCATTTTAACAATGGATCAAATGATTAAGTGTAATGTGAAAGGGGTAGCTCATATTGATGTTCACATTTTTCGTTTTCTGGAAGGCATTTTCTTCTCTCATGAGCATGGAATTAAGCTGTATTAAAACTCACTGTACAGTAATAGCAAAAAGCATAAACTTAGAAACTAGTTAGCCAACAAAAACTCTTTTTTTAACCAGAATGTTCCAGAAACTAAAGAACTAACACCGTATCTACACAGGAGGCCTAGTCTGAGCAGCACGTTAGCAGAGCAGCAGCAGCAGCTCCAGTGTTCCATGTGTGTCTATACAGGATGTGTTCAAGCCGATAATGAGCTGTAGGTTACCTGAATTTTTAGAAGCGCTCAGAGCCCAACATACAATGACTGTAGTTATGCGTGTAAAATGCAGTAAAATAGAGTTCCCGTGTAAAAATACATTTCGGGTCGTGTTTGCTGGCTTATAATGTAAGAAAACCTTAGTCTTGTATCAGGAAAAAATCCCAAAATGCGATTTAATACACTTTTGTTTATTCTCGGTCAAGTGCGTCTTTGTTAACCACATTACAAATCCAATTGCAACAGCTGAAAAACACCAGAGGAAGAATGACTTGTGCAGTTTAGCAGTTTAGTTACAACAACAACAGGCTACTAGCTAACAACTGTTCATAAACTAAGACACAAAGATATCACTGGAATGGACTATGGCAAATGTTTTTCTCATCTTCACACATTTCCACCCAAGGCGCACGAAGTGGTCAAGCGAATCAACCAGTATCAAAGTTCCCGCTGCACATTCCTTTTTTGCATGGCCAATGCACCTGATGAACTATGAAGATTAGGAAAATCAGTCCGATAACCAACTGAAAAAATACAACGGTGATTTTTAAAGTGCAACTGTCACATATGGAAATATCAACAGTCACTCTCTTGTTTCTTGTATTTACTTTTGCACAACTCTGTTGTTTGAGTGGATGTAATGATTGGATACAAATGAGACAGGCAGAGACGGATCATTTTCAGACGGTTTCAGCTTGTTTGCGTTCTTTTCTCTTTCTCTTTATGCCACTCTTTTGGACTAATTGGAAAGCCAACAAATTTTTGTATTTAGGAATTGGCTGTCCCTCATTCTAATATTGATACTAGTGGGAATCAATTCTTACAGAGTGAATGAAGCTGTGCACAAGTTGTAGCAGCCCCAGAGGTTTGTGTCAGCAACATTCAGCAATGCAAACTCCACACTGAGTGGAGTTCCTGGGGCATCATCAACTATTACCCCCAGAGCAGGGAATTTTATTGCACCAGAAACAAATTTAGACTGTTGTTCTGCTTAAAATGCACAACATTGGCAACGTTCCTGAGTTCCTAAAATGGTTCCTTGGCCAATGGAAAAGTGAAAATGAGCTAATTGTGGAACATATAGCAAGCTATAAAGATATTTCCGAGTAGTTGTTGAAGAGAAAAACAGGTTAAAGCAGAGTGAATTTTGGACTTATATATATATATATATATATATATACATACATATTAGGCGGTCAGCAACATGTCTTCAAATGAATGCTAATGTTGCTTTGTATCTGCTGGATGTGCAGGCAACTGTTTACCAATACATTTGCTGTAACTTTACAAAATGAATAGATCTCAATGTTGAGTTTTCAGCTTTCTGTGTTGGAAAAAAAAAAAACCATCAATGAATGTGCCTTTAAAGCACGAAAAACTGATTGATGTAGAAGTCAAAGCTTTTTCTTGCACACTGTGTAATTTACCAGTATACCGTCTATGACAAAAACACAAGACTTATACTTTGAGACATTAAAACTCTGCCATGTGTGAGGTAGCTTCTCTTGTGGCCTTACTGCCTATTCGATGTGAGGAGGAACACTGCTGCAGCAGTTTTCCTCTGGACAATAGCTTTCCCACATTAACATATATGAGCAAGCACTCATATTAGCGTGCTCCAGCGCTTGCTCCTCATTAGCCAGCCTGCAGGTCAATAACAGATGTGTGTATTCTCCCCTCAGGCCATGACTGGAGAGTGGGGGAAAGGATACCATTCGAACCTGTCACTTGTCCAGCAACAGTCATGAGCATCACATAAGGCCGTTTTAGATGTAAATCATTGCCATCTGCTTTGTCGGAGAAAGTTTATCCCACGATGGGAGCCATTATATTTAGCCAGGATTATGAAGGACTTTGCAAAGAAAGTTTGAAGGCGGTATGTGTGTGTATGTGTTCTGGCACTGGAGAGCCATCCTTATTTTTAGAAATCAGCACTTGGCAGGTACGGCTTAGCATCACGGCAACTGGTGAACATATGCATGGCACACGGTGTCTCACTGAGTGGGTGGTTTACAAGTAGACTTATGTGACGTCTCAATTTTTCTTCACTTCTGCATTTTTTTTTCAAATAAACATGTCTTTTCCAAAGGTACTGCTAATACACAGCATGTGTGAATAGAGCTGTTTAATTGAGGTTTTATTGATTTAAAGTTATTTATAGCTGATTCATTGCTACTTGCATGCATTCCTAAATGCATTTTGTGCTCAAAGGCCCTGCAATGTTTAGCTAGCTCTGTCAAGTGGGATGAAAAGGTGTTGCGGAATGATAATGCTCCAACATATTTGAGTACACAAATAAACAAGTACAAACAAATGGCCTGGATTCCTAGATTCACACCCACAGGCGTGCACACACATACATGCAAATGTACTGCGCACATGCACGTAGACCTTTCTGAAGCTGAGCTAAAACACCAAAATGGGTCTGTTTTCAGAACATCTTGTTACACACTGAATCCCAAATCTGTTTTCTTGATTGTTTTGTGTTTACTGATTGCACACCCTACGGCAGCCAATTCTTTATCTCCAATGTAAAGTGTTGCCAAAAAGCTTCAAGCATAAATCCTCCAGAAGAATGAATAGCCCACTGTTGGCACGGTTTGACTGTCTAACCATGTGTCTCTCTAAAGGGGCTAAATGAGGCTAGATGATGTGCTTAGTGGGAGTTAATTAAATAAATGTCTGGACAGTCTTTGATATATGATGCTCTTTTTTTGGAAGTTTTAAATGTAAATGTTGGTGATGATGTCTACAAAGGTGCAATGTGTTTATATACTGCATGTGTGATAGTGCAGGATTGACTAATGGAACTATGGTTCTCTGAAGATAAGCGTAAACGTCTCTGCGGGTCTAGAAATGCAGAGCAGCGTGTGTAATTTTAGTTCTGCAGAGCCGCGCAGAGCAGCCGACATGTACACCCTTCAAAATCTCCACAACGCTTCTTGCAGTCTTCCTGAGGGTGAAAGTCCTTTTGGTAAGCAGGTTCATTACAGAAAAGAAAAATTAAACAATTATACTCAATATCCACACATGTATAAAAGAAACATACACACAAACAACCCACATGCATGTTTGCCCAAATGTTCCTTAAGCATGTGAGTGCAAAACAGACAGTATAGAATCTATAGCCTGTATCAGCCACTGAGTATCTATGTCTTTGCAAACTGAACAACACAAAGCATACACATGCTCACACATATGTCTGAAGCTGACTTATTTTTCCAATCACTGGGAAAACACACCCCCAAGCAAGACTGCAACCTCATTAAAGGAACATGATGCAATTTGGATCAAATGTTGATAAGAAGCCACATTAGCTTGCCCATAAGGGACCCATCCGTAGTGATACCATGTGCATTGTACCAGGCACGCTATGTACTCCCGGCTGTGTAACCACATCAATTGAGGGGCAATTCAGCCTTTCCTGCAGGACGATTTAATCCTTATTTTTCAGGAGGAGTAGAGTGCTTCTTCCTGCGAAATCTAATAAGCTGTGTACTGCTCCGAGAACTACCACACCACAGCAACAAGCTTAAATATAAGACCAAGTAATGATCAAGGGCCAAACTAGCTGAAGCTTCAAGGGGAAAGAGGAGAGGGCACCGGAGCTTAACCTGTGGCTGCCTGTATCACTATCCATGTTTTCTACACTGGCATAATCATTTGTCGTTCCAGCTGTTAAAATACGTATTTAATTAGTTAATTGAATCAGAAAAGCAACTCATTTTCACAGAAGGCGTTAGAGGGTTAAATGTTACTGCCCTACGCTGTCTGTTCATCCGCTCACTGCAGTTTTTCTCACTGCACTGTAGCTCTGATTATGTCATACATCTCCAGGCGAAATATTTAAAGCTGTTTAAAACAATTAAATTGCCACATACTGAATCTTCAGCATTGCTGCTCAGAGGCAGAGCCCCTTCCAAATGCCTGTATTTTTATTCTTCGTACCCTCTCTTCTGGTTTCTAATCCCTTTCTCTCCTATTCTCACCGCTCTCTCCCTATTTCACCTGGCTGCTCCCTCTCTCTTCCCTCTTCCCCAGCGATCTTTGCTTCCTTTCCCCCTACCTCTTTCTCTCCTCTCTCATTATTGCTCTCTTGTGTCCTGGCCTGGACTTGTTCTCACTGTTTTAGTATCGATTAGAGGCTCCCTCTTGGGTGTGGGCCTGCCTGTGTCTGATCTAACGGAAGTGGGATTTGTTCACATTTCTCTTTGTGCCCTGACGGGATTTTCTTCAAAATGTCTCATCACCTGATGTTGAGTTTCTCATATATGAGAGCTCACAACCACCTGCTTACTTTCATTTAGATGCAGAACACATGCCATTTCCTTCGGTTGATTAAGCTCTGGCTTGTACTGTGAAGTATGCGAAAGGTGTTTAGTTTCCTCTGACTATAACAGAGCTTAAAGTGGGACTTCTGTGACATTCATCATCTGCATGCATAGTTCAGTACCTTTATAACAACCATAAAACATCTCTTGTGTGTGTTGTGTTGTCATATTTTTCATATAGGCACTATGGCAAGATTAAAAATACTGTCTTGCAGTTGTCTAATACCTTTTCTACATCACATGTACAAATACAAGTCACAAATGAGTATCTCAAGTAGGGCAACATTACTATTCCGTTCCACGTTAATGTGCACTCATACACAGATTAAAACACAGTATCTCACTTCTCCACGGTCTGGAGAACAAAAATTAAAGGCTGGCTGGGAGAAAATACTTAACAGCAGAGCGGGATGCACAGCATTAAAAATGTAAAGCTTTTGTGGGATGACTGCATTTGCTCACAACAAGGAAGGATGATGACACATATTTTGCATTAAGAGAAGACAATTGTAAGGCTGTTTTGGAAAATTTTACTCTCATTGGACAATACCAATGCTCTTTAAAAACAAGAGCTATGCTGTAAGATAAAAGCTAAGAGTTTTGTGGGGAACAGCGTTATGGAGAGACAGGGGAATAACTTAAAGTAGGATTATTTCAAGAACGCCAGAGTTACTATCGGACAGATCAATACTTTTCTTTGAGATCTATGCTACTCCTTGGGAAACAAGGGTAGTGATTTAGTCTACTTTCGATGTCAGCTCCTGTACAATCATGTACTATTATTTTCCCTATACCAAGCATATTTGTGCTTGGAAACACCCTACTTTTGTTGGCTGCATTATAATACCCTATTCTTCAAGATCTTTGAGATGTCATGTCCTGCTGCTCCTCTGCTGTGCTTTACAGGACTACGACGCTCCAACTGGTTTGTCCAGCTGTTGTCTTATCAGATGTGGGCCATAGTAGTGGTGGACACTATGGACTAGACACTGTGCTTAAGTGATAAATTGTACCTTGTCTGTTTCCAAGGGCTGTTTTCATGGATACTACTTATTTGCACATCCCTCTTGGAAAACATGAATGTGACTACTTGGTTAAAGAAAATAATAAAACAAACTCATTTTTTAGATTCTGGATATATCCTTGGAGGGCTATAATATTGCTTGTCACAGCAAGAAAAGGTGGTGAGTAAGACAAAATTGAGGAAAGATGAGGGGAGAGGAGCTAATGCTTCTTAAGGTGATAAAATGTCAAAGTTGTGTTGACAGCATGTTTTGCTGCCCCCAAGCAGTGAAAACAAACAAGCAAACAAGAAAAGAATGCAGCTATAAGAGTGACTTGCACAGTTATAATGCATCTGTTATCCGAATGTAACAAACTGAAAGATTTTCTTCCATAATAAAAAGCTCTCCAGGACAGATGGGTGACTGGGTGATGGTTCCATGGAGGTCACTGACTAGTTTGATGAGTATGAAAATGATTTGAATCATATGCAGTGGCCTTTTTAAAACCTATTGGAGCTTTAATGAAGGACCAGTGTTTTAGAGAGCACTGTCCCAACTATAATCCAAACACCAAATGATTGCAAGTGACAAGCAATTAATTCCAGGAGAGTAGAATTTCGAGAATGTTACCCATAGTTTATTATTTGTGTGGTCAAAAAATAATAACAATTTGCTCCTATAACATATTTCCAGTCATTGCTTTAGGGGACATACTGTAGAAAATTGCTATGTGGAGTCTCTTTGAAAATGAATGTATAGCTGTGAGATACTGAGGCTGAAAACTACTTGACATTGCCCTCTAGAAACCAAAGTTTATACTTTGATATGGAATAGATGCTCACTTTGCAACAAGGGTCTGCAGCAATCCAATTGTCCTCAATATTTCAATCAATGCAAAAGCACAGATGCTGCGAAATAGGGCCAAATTGTGAGTATCTCCGATTTAGTGCTCTATTTGCCACAAATAATAAATTTTCTGTTGAAGTGACGAGTACCAGTTCTTTGACATTTAATTAGACAGCAGTCGAGAGTTGCAGGGAAGTAGGACATATTGTCCATCAAAGTGAAAAGGGGTTTGAAGTCTGGGAGAGGGAGAGAGGATAAATTGGAGCAAGCTTGGCCACAAAGACAAGCTGTCAGTCAGTGGCCTCATTTGTGGTCCACAGCTCATACCTGCCACCCATCGTGATGTGACTCTTACTCCCACACACACACTTCATCTACTGTATATACACACACTTGCACATGCCGGCATATACGTATACATCAGTGGACAATCAACATACATGCAAACACACTCAAAGAAAAATGTGCTCAAGTAGAGACATGCAAACTTGAATGCGTACAAACACACAGATGCAGAAGATTCTCTCTGAACTCCAACTGGATGGCCATGCTGCACTCTGTTGAACTCCCATGATACTTCAAGTTAGCTGCTGGGTATCTCCTCCCCTGCAACTCCCTTCAGCTCATCCTCCACCCACTCCCCTCCATCTCCCTTTCTTCTCTGTTTTCTGCCTGTCAGCGAAAAAGATGCGTGCTCAGAACTAGACAGGCATTGATGTTCTCATCATTTCAAGTTGTTGAAGATACCCAAATGCACTCAGGATGCTGAGACAATGAGGCATGCGTGTGTTCATACATTATCAGTTATTTACCAAGCGACCATCACCAAGACAGTTAATAGCCTCTTGTGCCATCGATACCTGGTCTCAGACTTTATTAACACACCAGTTGCAATTGTACAAAGCCATTAGTGTTCATACTGAGGCTGCATACAATCTGAAAAAGAACATCCACATTTCTTCAATATAAATGATCAGGTCTTCCTTCCCACCAAAATAACTTGTTTTGCCAAGCAGGCTGTGGCATTCAATTCTCTCTGTTGCATTGCTTACGGCAGGAAGAACCTGTGGAATGCATGATTTATTATTCTGTTTTGTATTGATTCACTGGATGCATTGACATTCATGCATAATGGACGTGGATGTGAAATCACTACCCTAGAGGGAAAAGAAGTCCGCCATTGTTGGTTGTTTTTTTTGGAAGGGACTGAGGCAGGCCTTTAAAGCAAACCGTGGTAAACCCCAGGGCTGGGCCTGTTGGGGTTTCAGTGGTCCTGGTGTTTCAAGGTAGTTTCCGTGACAAACAACAGTGGGATCCATCACCTCAGACTGATTGCTGCAGTTCATATACTGTACCTGTACTGTGCTTTTATTGTACTGTGCAATCCTTTTTCTACTCACCTGTTTCTGAGTGTGTTGTGTTCTAAAAAAAAAGACATTAAATGTGTATTGTGTGAGCTATTGTGTTAGTGATGGTTGGTGTGTTATGCCCAAGGGGTGATAACATCATGCTGTGCCGTATGCACATAATCGCTTATTGATTCTCCTGTTGTCACCAGAGCTATAAATTTCCCCCATCATGCACTCTTGGTAGCGGTCACTGGGGACCCCATCCATGTAAATTGCCACTACGGTGATGTGGACAGGACCCAGAGTGTAACAGTGTGCATCTGCTTTGCATTTACTTTATGTACAGCTCTGCAGTCTCTCACGGTAAACAGTTCAGCATTTTTTTGTTGTTGTTGTTGTTGTTTAGATTTCTTTTAAAGCGTACATAGTGCAGCGGTAGATATTTAAATTTTGCCACAATGTGGAGAAGCACACAGTATGTTTGAACAGACTGCTGCATATTACAAGTAAACAATAAATTAGTACAGACAGGTTTCGGTTTTAGTTACAAAGGGGGCAGTTCAGTTGTTGTCTATCTTAATTTCTGGTCTGCGATTCAGAACAGCAAAGTTTAGGCCAGGAATATGGCTCACTGTGGATGTTGATGTTGAAATTCAGTCTGCCTCATGGCTACTACTGTACTACTTTGTCTCCCATTGTGCCGTGACCACAGATGCTGCTGAAAAATATGTGCTTTTTGGGCCATGTTGTTGCTGGACAGTAAAGTAAAAGTAAACCTTTTAATAAACCTATAATTTTAATATCAATGAATGCTTTTATTTAAAATAATGTCATAATAATTATTAATAATAATGTTCTTATTATTCTTGCTTAACTGTCTTGCACATGATGACCTAACAAATATGGTTTAATCTTACTGTATTTTAAGGGGAAAACCAACCAAACCAAAAAAAAAAAGTCCACGTCCTGTGCAAAAATAACATTCTAAAGTTCAGCTCAAGCTAATATGAGGCAAGTGGGTTTTTTTAGTATGAACTTCCCTCTTTGTATCTCCAGGGCCTGTGTTTCCATGCTGAGCCATGAGGAATACAACCTCATAATTCATAATTAAACTCAGACTGCTGAAGTCTCATATCAGCTTTGGCTGAACTTGAGAATGTGAATTTATATCGAAGTTGCTCTATGAAAGGAACACTTCGCAGCCAGTATGGAGAAGGGGAATGAATGATGACTGTGAGCGATAACTCCTTAACATATGACATGTGAGTACTGTATTAAAATAAACCACCACAACCAGGGTTCACTTGCAGGGCAATAAAGATTGAAGGGCGGCTGTGGCTCGGGAGGTAGAGTGGGTCGCCCACTAACCAGAAGGTCGGTGGTTCAGTCACTGGCTCCTCCAGTCCGCATGTCGAAGTGTCCTTGGGCAAGATACTGAACCCCAAATTGCCTCCGATATATCATCGGTGTGTTTGAATGTTTGTGTGAGTGGGTGAATGTGGCATGTGGTGTAAAGCGCTTTAAGTAGTCAATAAAACTAGAAAAGCACTGTATAAGTGCAGTCCATTTACCATGGAATTGGATTCTCTAGAATGGAAAACATAAGATAAATAAAGTGATAGAGCAGATAAAAAATAACTATGCATATGTTATTTTATAGAATTTAGACACTGATTCTAAAGTTAAAACTAACAGTTAACAGTTAAAAATACAGAAACATTTAGCACAGTACAATATCTATAGTCCCTGACTGGTGTAGATCCTGAGCTAGACTTCAAAACAATAAATCTCAAACCATAGGCAACACACAACCATCCATACAACCATAGAGTTGAATGTTTTCTTTGAAAACATTCCAATTATGTCAACATTCTATACTTTTGACATCCAGTGCTCTTTTCTGATATATGGCCATCAGGCATTGGGGGAAAACAGAGGTCAACTGCACTTCTGCTTAATATCAGAAAGTGGAGAACCTGGGAGCTTGCTGTCTGGGCTTTCTTTCACTCTTGGTTGCCTGAGTGCTGCCTACACACACATGCTGGGAGCAGTTTGTTTGAGCTGGAGGACAGGGACCTAATTGATATGCACCAGTGTTGAGCCAGGAACATGATTTAGTCGATGTGGAGATACATGCACAACCTTATTTATGTAGCATAGAGATCCACATATTGTCTTCAAATCAATATTGAAGTATAATTTTTAGTTATTTTCAAAATAACCACAGCCTTACTTCCCCGTTTTATGCCATCATGCCAGTCAACTCTGATCACAAACATCCAAAACCCAAAGCACCTACATCGTCCTTTTCAGCATCATTACTTCTACTGATACTGTATGTCATGAGCACAGCAGAAGACTGAAACCTGGCACTGAAAACAAAGATGCATGTGACCAGTGTCAAGCTCTACCATCCATTTTAATTGAAATGTTCAGTTATGTGCTATTTAATGCCTGTGTGCCAGCAGTGTGAGTGGTGGTGTGTGCTTATGGACATCCGCTAATCAATCTTTAAGTATGACTCAAAAGATTGAGTATTGGGGGGTGATGTTTTTATGATTCAAGTTCAACGTCATCCCAAAGGTCCAGGTCTGATATCAAGTGATAGTAGGGGTCACGTAATGAATGTCATTTCACCAGAATTGAATTACACAACACCTGGATGATAATTGCAATATGACTCAGAGTTTTACGTTTGCTAAAAGATTCGATACTCTGGGGGTAGGTTACATGATGACCTTGGATGCACATACCTGATTTCATACAACATTGAGGAATACTTTAGAATGAAGAAGTGGAATACCAAGTATGAATCTCTTAACAAGCAGTCTGTTGGTGGGGAGGTCATTACAAACTCCTGCTGTACAGCCAAACATTGTTCAGCCCCACATAGCCTTTTTTTTTTTTAATTCTAGTGGACATCCAGCAATTTCCAAAAATAGCAAATTCAGTATGTTAAGAGGAATTGTGGGAAAATGTGTATAACAAATCTAGTCCTACATTATGTGAGGATATATTTTCTTGAGCATTCAAAGAAATGAAAATCGAGGGGTAGACAGAGCATCATGTCTAAGTCCGGGAAAGCAAGTCACAACAGCTAATTAAGTTTAGAGGACTGTTATCAATGTTGTCGTTTCATTACATCTGCCAAGAAGGTTATGTTTTCACCCATGTCTGTTGGTTGGTTTGTTTGTTTATTTGACAGCAGGATTACGCAATAAGTACTGAACTCATTTGCACAAAACTTGGTGGAGGGATGGGGCGTGGGCCAGGGAAGAGCTAGGAATTTTTAACACTTTCCTTAATGTTGCAAGATAGGGCATTTTTTGCCATGGTGGAGTTATGTGCTCTACCGAATGCCACTCTAGTTTACAATTTTTATTTTTTTTATGTCATTCATATGTATTTTGATGACATTGTTTCAGACCATTGACCTTATGTGAAATTCACATGTGGAACTATAGTTCTACCTGGTGAATAAAATGATGCAAAAGACAAAGCAGGTCTGATTTACAGTTTTTCCATTTGATGGAATAGCGCAGAAAAATCATGTCTTGGGTTTGGACTGCCCTCCAAGGAAACTGAATGCAATTCAATGTATGTTCCAAACCGCATCTTTCGACCATAAAATTATTTTGCAATGTAAACTACACCGTCTGCTACTTGTTATGGCTTGAGGCAGCCACAAAATCTATTGGATATTGCTCCAAGCCCATAGATTTTAACTTCTTACTAGCTAGGCCAACATGTCAATAATAACTCACCTTTGTGTTACTTCTGCTCATTGAAGATTTCCTTCCATCACACCAGTCACTCTGAACCATGCCTGTAAGACAGTAATCCATAACAGTAACCCTGAAGTAGCCATCAGTCGACTTGTGTCACCGCTGGTAAGTATGCAGCCCCAACATGAAGCGTTTTTCAGGCATATTTAATTCCGCCTACAGAATAAAGGTCAGACTGATTGTAAGTTTTGAATGTAAGTAAAGTAAAGTAAAGGCTTAAAAGTTATTGCTGTAAAATTTTTTCACCATGGAGAGAAGTAGGAGTATGTAAGGCCCCCTGGACAGATAGATCACTGTGATAAACAGAAACTCTCTCCCTCTCTGTGTCTGTCCCTCCCTTTCTTGCTCACTCGCCTGGCTGTCATGGGGGGAAAGTGCCGAAAAGCAAAGAGTGACACATTTATACATCTGTGAGCAGAATGGCAGAGTTGAGACTTGTACACAAACTCAAACACAGACAAAAGGAAAATGACATGTCTCTTTCCAAGGTGAAATATTGAAATATAAGTTGCAAATGTATTTTTTATTGGTGGCAGGGGTTTCTTTTGTAAATCATAGTATCCTACAGTAAATCATCAGCATTGTCAAGATTTAAAGGTTTAAATCACATGAGGGCAGGTTGACTGCACCACCAATCTCAATTCATCCCTGAATGCCACTATCAACATTGCTCATCCAGCCTACCCTTTGATAAGATGCCAGCATTTTGCATAGACACTAATCCTAATTAACTCACACAAAGGTGTGATTTATGCATGTGTATTGTTACCTTGAGTCTGTACATACAGGGTGTAGAGATGTAAATGCATTTTGAGATTAATAAGACATGGAGCATGCAAAGGAAACACAATCCTGTCCCTGGGTGAGATACACTGATCAGCCACAACATTAAAACCAGTTACCGGCTTTAATGTTGTGGCTGAATGGTGTACATATAGTGGCATGAAAAAGTTTGGGTAGCCCTGGTCAAAATTTCTATTAATGTGAATAGCTAAGTGAGTAGAAGATGAATTGATTTCTATGGCATAAAGTTAAAGATGACACATTCCTTTAATATTGTCCGTAGGATCTTTTTTAATTTCCAGCTATTATAGTTTCAGAATAAAAAAAGCAAAAGGGCCCGAAACAAAGTTTGGGCACCCTGCATGGTCAGTACTTAGTAATAGCCCCTTTGGCAAGTATCACAGCTTGTAAACGCTTTTTAACCATTCTTCCTGCAAAAGGCTTCTAGTTCTGTGAGATTCTTGGGCAGTCTTGCAAGCACTGCTCTTTGGAGGTCTATCCACAGATTTTCTATGATGTTTAGGTTGGCGGACTGTGAGGGCATGGAAAAACCTTCAGCTCGTGCCTCTTGAGGTAGTTCATTGTGGATTTTGAGGTGGATTTAGGATCATTATCCTGTCATAGAAGCCATCCTCTTTTCATCTTCAGCTTTTTTACAGACGGTTTGATGTTTGCTCCCAAAATTTGCTGGTATTTAATTGAATCCATTCTTCCCTCTACCAGTAAAATGTTCCCCAGCCTACTGGCTGCAACACAAGCTCAAAGCATGATCGATCCACCCCCGCGCTTAACAGTTGGAGAGATGTTCTTTTCATGAAATTCTGCACCATTTTTTCTCCAAACATATCTTTGCTCATTGCAGCCAAAAGGTTCTATTTTAACTTCATCAGTCAACAGGACTTGTTTAGATTTTCCTTTGCAAACCTCTGACACTGAGGTTTGTGGTGAGGACGCAGGAAAGGTTTTCTTCTGATGGTTCTTCAATGCAGGTCATATTAGTGCAGGTGTTGCTGCACCACCACAGTGCACCACCAGTCCAGACTCTATTACATCTTCCTGAAGGTCTTTTGCAGTCAAACAAGTTTTCTTGGTCTTCCAGACCTCAACCTGACCTCCACCGTTCCTGTTAACTGCCCCTTCTTAATTACGTTCCGAAATGAGGGAACAGTGACCTGAAAACCTTTGCTATCTCCTTATAGCCTTCTCCTGCTCTGTAGGCATCAGTTATTTTAATTTTCAGAGTGCTACGCAGCTGCTTAGAGGAGTCTATGGCTGCTGATTGTTTGAACAAGGTTTGAGGAGTCAGAGTATTTATAAAGCTTTGAAATTTGCATCACTTGGCCTTTCCTGACGATGATTGTGAACAAGCCACAGTGCCAACAAGCTAATTAAGGTCTGAGACTTTGGTAAAAGTTAATTGAGAGCTCAAATCTCTTGGGCTGCCCAAACTTTTTCCTTTTTTCCATTCTAAACTTGTGCAAAACAAAACAAAAATAATACACTAATCTTGGTTAAAAATGTTAGAAAGAATTTTCATCTTTAAGCTTCTGGAGATCAGTTAATCTTCTACTCACTTAACTATTCACAGTAACAGAATTTTTGACCAGGGCTAACCAAACTTTTTCACACCACTGTGTGTGTATAACAAAATCCTTTTTAAGCAACACAATTCCACTTGAAATTATTGAGATCCAAACATGGCATATTAAAGCTCTAATGTCCCAATTTCCCCAACTTTCTGCCTCATTTACCAAGCTGTCAAAACCAACATAAATGAGAAGCAAAAATTGTGCAGCAAAATAAAATAAATGATCCGCCTGTTTTGGTGGGAAATATAGTTTCTGTTTGTTGATGCACTTGAGACTCAGCGCTCAAAGACACCAAGCTAACAGATGTTGTGTGCCAGGGGAGCGTCCATCCCCCACACTTTGCATCCACCTTTCTTTTCTTTCCTCCTTCCACTCATCCTATGATTTAAGGTCCCCCTGGCATTTTTCTTTTCTCAGTACTGAAATTCACAAACAATGTCCTTGTAACTTATTTCTCCCTTAACTCCTTTCGCCATCTGTTTTAGAATAGGTCATGGGCTGACTGGAAGGGGAGTGCATTGAGAAAGAAGGCAGGAGGAAAGAAAGACATGCTTGGCGGGCTCTGCACTACACTCCCTGTCATTAGGGATACATTCAACAAGAGCTGGTGTCCCGTGTTGTTTGACAACAACAGAAGTACATCACAACAGCTCCAACTGACATCTTGCTGGTGCCAGTTATTACTCGCTAACAAGCACATCAACTTCCCATTAACATCCTTGTAGGAGAGACAGCATGAGGTCTGTAAAGAAGGGATTTAAGACAGACTCATAAAAATTACATCAGATAAGGTGATGCAGCCCATTGAACCGTAGCCGTATTGGGAGCAATTTTGGGTTTCCATTAATAGCAAAAGACAGGCAAATGTGTAGAGGAAATATCCAGAGTTTTCTATTGAAATCAGTATTCAGGAGTGTGGCAACTATCCATTACCCCCTAAAAAGAGTCCAGATAGGTGGATGAATATCTGAACTCTCACCATGCCATCATTTTCTCCGCTCATCCCTCTCTAAAAACCCTGCTATTCTGTCTTAGCCTCTCTGACTCTGATATTCACCTCTCTCTCGCTTCAGGTTTTTTCTCCTTTCTCACTGACATGCCACTCTTTATCCCACATCTTGCTCCATCTTCTTCTCCCTAAGGCCTTATCTCTACACCACCAGCACTGCCTTACACCCACACACACTCAGTTACACATACACACATCCCCCCCACCCCTGTCCTTCATTTTCGTCTCAGGCGTCTGTCTCTTCAGCTCCAGCAGTGTAGCCTGCTAGCTCGCGGTCCAGACCTGGGAGCTGTCTACATCATGATTATGCTATCATATTGCCCTGCCGATGCAGTTATCTCCAATTTGGTCCAAGAGGAATCCAGTTTCATATTGGCCATTAATGTTTAATGAGACAGGAGTTTAGAGGTGGGTGTGGGGAGCCAGTGACCCTGAGGGCTAGATCCAATTCATCTTTCAGCTAGGCAGAGTGTGAGTGTGACGTTAGGTTAGCACATGCTGTACTTTACCAAACACATATATTTATAATCAAGTGTAGAGTAAATACCTATCAAAATGAGACAGAGTGAAACATGTTTTCCAAATTGTGATCCCAAATTATCTCTTTGTAATATTACAGACAAAAATATCACAATTTTTTTTTTTTTGAGTTTTGAGGGGGTTTTTTTTAATCATGGATTTATTAAGACAGCTGGAAAGGTCAATCATTACACTGTCTCTACAGTCAAGGCGTACCGTAGGCAATATGTTAGCAGAGCAGCAGCAGCAGCAGCTTCAGTCCTTTGTCTGTGTCTACAGACGATGCAATCAGGCACAGAACCAAGTGAAGATCACCCGCGTTTTGGCAGCATTTAGAGCCCAACACACAGCCAATGTAGTTATGCACATAATACAGAAGAAATTAGATTTGAGTACAAACAATATCTGTTGTGTATTTAGCGTGAGTAAAAGGTGAGCTGATACATGGCCTTTTTGAAGAAAGCTGAATTGATTACAATAGAAGCATGTCAAACGCGTGTGAGACGGATGACTGAAAAGTGGCATTGGAAATGCATAGACACCCTTCATATTATAGAATTTCAAACGTTCAAGGTTTTGCATTTGCCAAACTTTCCCAGAGCTTAAAAATTTTCATGTGTGTAACATCATCCTAATGCGAAATGTGTATGCAGAGCAGGGTAGAATAGGTAGGGACAAGGACACCAGGAAGCGAGTAAACTTTTTTGGCTTCTACCCTGAGCATATACGTAAATTTATCAAATTTGGTCCTAGAAGCCCATCACATTAAACCAATTTTGGCTTTTAGCATGTGGCCGAGGTAGCTATCAGAGCAATTTCATAGGATCAGAGGTGCGTTTGGATGTCACAAAAACTACCAACACTTTCCTCACTGGTATACTGTATTGACCATGTATTTCCACTACAAAGTTGGAATGACATGCAGTTTAATAAATGAGTCATTAACAGAACTTTGGTTGACGGAAGAACGTGCTTTACCAAAAAGGAAAAAGAAAGAGTTGAGAGAGAGCGCGATAACCGTGACTGATATGTCATTCATTCTAGTTCTCATTTCCAGAGGGATTGATTACTGTTCGGAGCATACAAAGCTTTTAGTGTTAACAGGGAGTGAACTGTGGTGAAAGTTGATCAGACAAGCAAAGGTAGTTGAAGCAGACGCCAGACAGTTTGTACCAATGTCTACGTTTCCTCTGCAGTGGAAGTGATTCTAGTGTATAATAATCTTTTTTTTTTTTGTGTTAATTAACGGTGCGAAAACTATTTTCAAGGGCATACATAAACTTTATTTAACTGCAATATATATTTTTTTCTCAGTATTCACAATAGAAATGCAATAGAAGTGACACATACAATTATATAAATATTGCTGCTAATTATTGATGCACAATAACACAAAAAGAGCAGAAATTCTTATTCAGCGTCTCTTCGTGGTTTTTACCTTTGGTTTCCATGACTTTCTACATGTTGTTGTTGAGAGGTAATTGAAAATGTCTAAGACTTCTTTGTTAAGGTACTTACCAACTTTTCTTTTGGTGACTGGGCCATTATTAAGCTCTGTACTGTCAATACTTGTAAAGAATAATTATGGGCCAGGAAGCAGTCGTTTTTTCCTTTGACTTTAGTTTAACTTTGCCTATTGATATAGTGTATGAGCTAATCAGCTCCCATTTCACTAGTAACATCAAATAATGTTCATACAGATGTATAGTGTAGGATTCAAAACCTGACTGTTCTTTGTATATTTAATTTTTTGTATTTTTTTATTTTGTGTGTCTATAGTCGTTTTGCATCTCTTTGTGGTCATTTCTTCTCTTTGTGGAGGTTTTGCGTCACTTTGTGTTGTTTTATATGTCTTTGTAGTTGTTTCATTTACTTGCCAACAAGAAATCCTAACAGATGCTAAGGCCCAGAGCCCCCTGAACCCTAGGGTGCCTGGGTCTGTGCCTGGTATGCCTGTTCATCCCCGATCTCGGGCTACTCACATGCCAGCATTGCTTGCTGCAGCAGCATGATGACAGAGGTCCACTCAAGACAAGACGAGCTTGTGGGAAAAGGACATAACTCTCATGTGACACTCCCTGCTACTGCTGCCTTCATGCAGTAACTTTGTGTTTGACTGTTTGCCCTACCTGCTCTTGGCTCACATGTCACTTGGGCAGTTTGGAACCACAACAACTCTTCTCAGTAGGTTTATTTACCACAGAGAAGCTTAGCATCTGAGCTACTTTTTTGTATACTTGGCATTCATGCGTAGAGAAAGATATCTAAGCTCAGTGTCGTCTGTTCTCATGCTTGACAAAAATGTGTAAGGACTGAAAATAATGGTTACATAATGGTTATTTGGCTGTTGCTTGGCACTTGAACTTGAAGGCTACTGACCTCCACAGTTGTAAAACATCAATACATGTTTATAATCATGGGCATTGTTTAGTGGGTTTATTGGCTCACTGCATACAATGTAAAGGGTAAGAGTGTTTTGATTTAGCAGCATAAATGACTGTTGGCTTGTACTATTCTATTATACTTTTACACCGTGAAACTGGCTGGCTCCTAACTGTGTGAAGGTTGTACTGTAGCTATCTGGGGTGCATGTCTAGGAGTAAAGCCTAGAAATTCTCATTCCCACTTCAGCATTTTCAAAAGAGAGGAACAGAAGCTTGTAATTTTAACAATTTCTTACATTCCGTGTGCACACAGGAAGAAAAACAAAAAAAGGAAAAAAAGGAAAAACAGTCCACACTGATGAAACATCTCTTAGTAAGAGCTCAAATCAGCCGTCCGAATAAGAATCCCTTTTGCTCATCAGATTTTATTTGGAAATAAATAGCAAGAGTTACTTTCTATCAATGCATTCAACACATTCTAACATCCGTTGTGAAGGAGAGCTCAGAGGTCTCAACAAGGCACCATGCAGTTTGTGGAAAAGAATGACTCATCCAATGAAGACTACAGAATGTTCACAGGCTATCTCTGTTCTTATCCCACTGGGAAACATATGAAATAAGTGTATACGTTTGCTTACATGCTTCCAAATGTTGCAGTGGTAAAAACATGGTGACCTCCACATGCTCAAATATGCACTTTACAAACTATCAAAAATGTATTGTAACAAAATGTAACACTTAAAACACACCTGTCAAATATTACTTTAAGGCTATGATTGGTTACAGAGAATATTTTCTTTATCTCTTCTTTCTTTCTTTCTGTCTTTCTTTTACCTAGGGCATCGACATTTTACCAGCATACTGTAGATTACTGACCTTATCTGGAAAAAGACCACTTCAGTATGTTTAAATACTGCGCATTCAGGCAGCATCATTAAACTCTTGAATTCTTGAAAACTGTGGACCATTCATTTCTTTGACTTTTAGTAATACAGATTATGAACATAACATTAAAGAGAGAGAATGTTCACTTGGCATTGGCAGAGCCCCAAAAGTTTCCACAATTTTGATCATAATCTTGAATTTCAATAACCCAAACCAAAACATGACAGTTTGATTTGTGAATGACTTTGGGGGTGTCATAGTTTCACAGCAGCTTGAGAAGAGTACTGTTGATAAGATAACCCCTTTGTCCAGTAGGGTCAGTGCTACACTAAATTAATTAGTTACTGAGGATTATACAGTCTGATGTAAGGGTCTGCCGCTGTCAATATGCGTACCAGGTCGAGTACAAATAAATCAAAAAAGAAATTCCTCAAAGTGTCATTTGGAAATAAAAACACAGGGAAATACATAAGCACTGAGTGGGAAATCAATAAACCAGCACGCATTTAAAATGTTCAGAAATTGATAAAAGACTATATATTTATAATTAGATCTGGGAACATTTCATTGTTTATTTACTTACAAAACTATTATTTCAATAGTTATTACTTTGTGTGAATAGCATCAGTTCATCTCATCTTGCTGAAGTCTCTGTTAGTTCACACTGCTAAAATAAAGTGGTTGGCTTCATAATAGGGGTCATGGGATCTTAAATTCTGTCACTGTTTTATTAGATCTGTAAGATCTTATTAGCTCATCAATTTAGGTCTGTCGACTGACAGACCTATACACACAGTGTAAACGAACAGACTAAAGACAGTATTGTCTGAGACCCTCTGTATATTTTTGCCCTTTGATTGACTCAGTTTATACTTTGGTAATATAATACCTTATTAAATTATAACTACGGCATTATCAGTGATAATTTCACTGGTTTGACTACTAGTGTATTTTTTTCAGAGAAAGAATTAACTCAGAGGAACCTTTCATAAGTCTGCCCAAAAGGCAGAGTTGATATGATTCTGTGAAACAGTTGCTGATATTTACACTGGCAGCTACTCAGGATTTATACTAGTTATTCTAGTGTGACTGATGCTAATATTGCAAAAGTGAGGCACAGGCTTCCATACTTTTTATGTATTGAATGAATCCTGTAACAAAAGTCCTTAAAGTTTAAAGGAAGGGATTCATTTTTGGGGAATTTTGTTACTGTTCCCTTAATATCCAGAGCCACAAAAATGTAATAACTTTTTATGACTGCATGCAGTTTGAAGGATGAGCTGAGTCTGAAAATCAGGCTCCAATCCCATGGACTGTAATTATACCTAAAACTGAAAGTTAAAAAAAGAAAAAAAAAAAATCATCATATAGCTTGGTAACATTATCTGTAGATTCCTTGATCTGGCTCTAGGTCCCATTATTTTTACATATCATGATCACGCTGCACTGACGAGCATGTTGTGCTTGTGTCCTTGTCCTGTGACATGCAATCTAATCGTACATCAATAGCTGTCTGAGATGAGAACTCCATTACTGGTTTTGTGTTGCATGCATCTAAGGCCCATTGCCCGGAAATGTCTGTTGTTTCTCTGATCTGTGTCTCCACACATGCTGCTGTGGCAGTGTCGGAGAGCTCTTGCGGCTAATGGCGTTGACGCTCAGCGGCTGAAAACCAATCCATCACACAGAAAAAATGGTGAGGGAAGGAAAAGAGGGAGGGGAAGGAGTGAGTCAGGAGATGGTGAAAAAAACAACAATGATAGCGCTGTACTTCATAGTTTTAAAAGGCTATTCATTACAATGGTCCCACTGTCAGGCTCCCTGTATCCATTGAGGGAACCAAACCCATGCCAGACAGATTTATGTGCTTGGACTTGGAGCAAAGGCCCATCATCAAGTCTCACAGACAGACTGCAGGCGATCAGAGACCAATGGATGTGTCCACTTAAGAGTTGATATTTGATCAGTGTGCTTAAAAGGGATAGTTTCATACAATTAAGCTGGTTCAACTTAAAAATTCAAAGTCTTCTCATGAGTTTGGAAACACAAAACGCATTCAGTTAACTGAATTTGAAAAAGGAAGTTCGATGAACCCTGAAGTTGAATCAACAGCTGTTTAGTTACAGTGAAATTTACTTTCTGTTTACATTTTCCAAGTGTAAGGAGTCACTTCTTCATCTGACATGTAGAATGAAAGAAAGCTGCAACTGCTTCTGTTGGAACCACACTGTACCAGATTCAGTACAAAGGAACCATGGAAAGCTGCTTTCAGAGACCCTGTAAAATATCAGTTTTAAGTGGAAGGGACTAAATTTTGCTAATTTTCATCACAGCCACATTGTTTTCATTATTATCCCTCTGGAGTCTCAGGCATGTCAACCACTTTTGAGGTAGTTTGACATGCTTTTTTTAATACATTTCACCTATCTAAAAAACAGTGGTCCCAAAGTGCTTACCTATGCTTACATTCCGCACAAACTCAGCACCAATAATTAATTGATGTTTTTGTTAAATCAACTGTAAACATACACCTATCAAGAACCTATTTTCAGAGGTGCTGAGATGTTGTGAAAAAAAACAAAAAACACATTATAAACATTTTTGGCCAAGACTTTTGAGCTCTGAACATTGTAATCATAGGTGTTGGCTAAACATAGGTGATTAAATCATTTCAAATTCAAGTTCAATTAAATTTTATTTATATAGCGCCAATTCATAACAGAGGTTATCTCGGGGCACTTTTCATATAGAGCAGGTCTAGACCATACTCTTTATAGTTATATTTACAGAGACCCAACATTCCCCCATGAGCAAGGCGACAGTGGCAAGGAAAACCTCACAGAAATTTCACATGGTTTGACTACTAAAGTGTACCTAGAACCTAGGTGTCAAAACACCATTAATAGTGCCCCTCCCGGCTGTCAAAGGTAGTGGTCCATCAGTCTGGAGTGTCATTGTGGCACTCTCTGCCCCCCACGTCCATCAGTTTGAAAAGTCAGTGTGACTTGTAAGAGAAGAAGAGACAATAAAAGCCTTTTTACAGTTTATTGAAAATGCTGTGTTCAAACCCAAACATACAATTGATAAAATTTTGATGAATAGAAAAAGTGCAGTCACAATAAATTACTGGAATAACAAAATTTGAGCAACATCTGATACAAGAATTTCCTTTGGGATGAATAAAGTTCTTTCTTGGCTTGATCTTAGAATTTTCAGTCCAGATGAGGATGCCAAGCTTCAAAATAGTTTTCGTCTAGTTTAAGGCAAAGGCAGACATCACATGTGTTGCACTTCCAAGGGATTTTTGTTTGCTTTCCCCTATGCATCCTGCAATAAGCACAGTTCCTGCATCCAGCATTAGCAACAGAAGTGAAGAAAGTTTCCTTTACCACTTCAAGGTTTTGTGCTTCATCGTGTAATACTGGATACCTACCATGATCTTGTTGTATTTCATCACTGGTGAGGGGCATGGAAATGACTCTGTGGTCCAGACACCGTGTCTGGATTTTATTCTTCTCTGCACTGCATCCCAAGTGTACGCTGTAAGGATAGTGGAGTAGACAGACACCTCTGGTGTGTCCATCCACTTCACAAAGAGAAGAGGACTGTCCCTCATTCTGCGGTATGTTCCTCTAGGTGACTGCTTTGTCAGTACATTGACAGCATTGCATGAACAGTCCCTCCGGGAATCTCTCCATGTTCCACAAGCACCGAAAAGCAAACAAGTCCTTGAAAACCTTTGGGCTTGTATACAAATCGTCCATGTACAAATGATACCCAGACTCCAAATACCCTCTGTCAATCAGTTGCATGACAGAATCATTAGAGTCCCTGGCCTGTGGGGAAGTTGTTCTTTCCAGTGTATACAGAGAGGTCCACAGTGTACCTATTGCTGGAGTCTGCGAGCACAAACTATTTGAAACTCTACATGGTTGGTTTGTCCCTCACGTACTGTGTCATGCCAGTATGTCCTTGGCAAGGCACCATAGCCGGGACGATTCTGAATCATTTCAATCATTTACACCTGACATATGCATTACAATAGCCTACACGGATGAGACTAATTGTCACAACCTCAGTGAGTCTGATTTAGTTGGCTCCAATGAATTTACAATTTTATCTTGTATAGCACACAATATTACGCTACAGGAGCCTGATAAATGATTTTATGTGTCATCATCGTATCAGTGCGAGGGCTACTTTGAACATTAGTGAATTACAAATAACTGAAGGGAGCAAAGTGAAAAGGTAAATTCGAAAGAATCCAAATTTTTAATTACACTATCTAAGTTTAACTCTCCCTCTATCAGCAATACAGTCTACTACTGTCGTTACTGAAATAAACAACATTTCTCTCTCTCAACGTCGAATGCAGCAGCAGCTACTTTTCATATGTTTTCTTCTTATTATAATTAATATTCTTATCAGTAGGAAAAATGATAATTAAAAGCTAAATCAAGTGCTTTATAAATATTGTATGTGTTGTTTCTGATCATGAAAAAGTGAAAAAAAAACTGCGCTCCCCCGAAAGCCATGCTATAAGTTCACACACTGGCTGAGCCTGTGCAGGGTTGATGGAGGTAAAATAATTCACTTACTCACCACAAACATCCTCAGCAGGACTGAGCAGAAGCTCAAAATGGCAACGCTCAGCCTCACTCTCCTCACAGCTTTCATCAGAGGGGGAGTCGCTTGCGTCCAGGATCTGTTCTAAGGCTGCAGCAGCAGGGAAGCATCTGTATGCCATCTTCCTCAGTCAGTGGGAAAAACAACCCACACATGTGCTCGTGTTTATAGGAGTCACATCAGGCATTTTTATATGTTTTCTTGCCTTGTAATGACTCATTAATACTGCTGAATTACTGTGCCATTATCTTATGAATAGCTCTGTTTGCAAATGGGGGGCCCATCCAAAACTGTTTTATGACTCAAAGACTGAAATGCACATTTTGTTCTTTTTATTCCACTCACAAAGTTATACAAAATAAATTCATTTTCTAACTACAGACGGGTGACAAATTAAAGGAAAAACCAACAAAAAGTGTCTCAGTAAGGTGTTGGTACACAGAGAGACACCAGAAGAGCTTCAATGCTCCTTGTCATTGATTCTCTAAGTCTCTGGACCCTAGTGGACGGATGAACACCTTTCTTCCAAATGATATTCCCTCATGTGGTGTTTTGATGATGGTGGTGGAGAGCACTACCTAACATGTCAGTCCAAAATCTCCCATGGGAGTTCAATTGGGTTGAGATCTGGTGACTGCGAAGGCCAAGGCATATGACTCACATCATTCTCATACTCATCAAACCATTCACTGACCCCTGGTGCCCTATGGATGGGGGCATTGTCATCCTGTTTCTCCACTCATTTTTCTGGTTTTTCCTTTAATTTGTCATCCGTCTGTGTATACTGAACATTTTAAAGTAGACTGTTGAAGGTTTTGGAGGATGTTTTTTTTGAATGTTTCTAGGACAAAAACTCGATTTCTGCTTTATACCATGGTATTGGTGACCCCAGAGGGTTAAGAAAACCCTCTGGGATCTAACTTGACTTGACCTGACTTCTTCTAACCCTTTAAACCAGGTACAACATTTGCGAGCTTCTCCCTTTAGAGCTGGATGTGACATATGGGCGTTTTATATGATGTCATTGTTTTCAAGACACATGACCGATTAAATGCCTGAAATGGTTGAGAAAGGGGTCTTACAAGATTAGAAAAATATCTTGAATGATCCAAATCGATTAAAACATTACATAAATGCTTGTATACATTTTATGGCATCTGCTCGTTGAAAACTTAGCTGAAAAGTGAAGTAAAGCTGTTTACATTTGAGTTGATGTTAAAGATGAACAGTCCACCTGCAAGCACATATCACACACAGGCTCCGCCGTACGTCTTCTAACATGTCCCAGGCGTGAGTGGCATGTCTGCTCAACAGCTGCTGGTGACTCAGAGCTAAGTGACTTCAGCAACTTTTGCTAAAGATGACAGGTGTTCCAGTCAAAGTGACCTTACCACAACCAATATTACAATGTAAAATAAAACTCTAATGTCACATGTACAGTAAGAGCACAATATGTACAACACGATAAGAATGTGGTCGGATAATCACGCCAAGCTAAGACAGTTCACTCGAGCACATTGGTTTGTTTGACAAAAGCTCAATGCATTTCTGTCTCCATTGACAATACATAGAGCATATGATGCACATTATATCTTATAGGTCCACAACCGACATGTTTGCTAAAATACGGTCTCCTCGCTTATTCGTTGGTCAACCCAAGTCTCCGTAAACAGTGTGGGGCTGTGAAGCAATTTTTCGCAAATTGGCCACACGTTGTATTGAAATTTCCCTCAGTGTCATGTGATGCCCACTGGCCCAGACAGCAAGGAGCATCTGGAAAAAGGGTGAAAGAAATTGTTTGAGGATCACAAACATTGTAAAATTACTTTTTGTATATTCAGTATTTGATCCACTGTGTCTGGTAACATTTGGAAAGTCTAAAAGAGCTGTATGATTAAAAATATTCTATCCCATTCATGTGTGTGGGGAGCCTGCCCTTTGACATTCAGAGGATGACCTCTCCAGACAAAGACAAGTGAGAGAGTTCACCTCTGCCATGCTTTGTTTCAAGTCTTTTGTCTGGAGAAACTGAAGTAGATTAACTGTGCGCTTACCTTCAGAGTACACTGCGTGTGTGACAGAGACGTTAGTATAGAGTCAAGGCTGGTCAAAGCTCCATAGCTCTCAACCAAACTGGGGAACATAGCAGAGGGAATTTTGTATACCTTGAGAAATGAGAAACAAAATGCCAAATTCTTCGTGGTCTATGAAGCGACTACTACACTGGATGAGGAGGTTTTCATATATTCAGCTGTGCAGCTCCCTTCATCTCGTGTGGACATCTTCTACATTGTATCTCTTGTCTTGTCTTAGTCAATGTGGCTAATTTCTGTCTTCTTTTCAGTGGCCTTGTGGAGATCTTCTATTCCTTACAGACCGAAGTTGACACGTAACTCTGCTCTTTTATGCATTCTGTAACCTGAGTGCATGTAAAATAACTCGGTTAAGGCTGTTTACATGACGCCAATATGGAATCTTTTGTGTATATATACCCAAAGTATATATAGACCTGCTACTGTACAGTACAGAAAAATGGAAAAATGATGTTCATCCCTCCAGTAGAATCTATGTGAGGCTATTCTGGAGACTTAGAATGGCTCAGCAGTTTACTTAGACACATTATGTTTGTTTCTCATTCAATTTGGCTCCGATCTTCAAGTTGTGTGCAGAAACCTAAATGAAGGTCACTTTGTGGAGGTAACAAATCTCCAACTTCAGCAAAGCCAGGAAAAGAGTATTAAAAGTGAAGTTGGGGTGACACATTTTTGCCAACTAAAGCCACATTTAGACTTGATTTATTTTTCTAAGGCAGGTGGGGTGATTTTCAGGTTAATATGGTTTTAATTGTCTAGAGCGTGTTTGTGTTCATTTTTCACCCCAACCCCAGTGAACCCCCAGAAAGGCTGCAATTACCTACTGTGTGATGGTGAACTCGCTGGTCCCCCTGTAATTTAGATCACGTCTGGAGTCACATCCTTGTATTTTAAAGTGGACATTTGTCTGTTCTGCATGAAGAGCTGCTTGTCCTTCCTCTTTTATGTTTTTTTTTTTTTCAGTGTGAAATTTAGAAATAGAGTGAGAACAATTTTTCTGTTAACCCGAAAGATGGAAACATACTAACACCAACATAGAGACTGATTTGGGAAACATTTATTTGCAGTGGACATCAGAGATAATGATATCCTCAGGAAGTGTAAGTCACACTGAATGATATCAACGAGTGTTTCATGTCTGTGTGTTACGGTTTGACTGAGTGATGACTCTTAGAAGGAATATGAATTTTTTTATCCAAATTCACCTCACATAGTATCTTTGCCTCATGCCTCTACCTCGATGCCTCCCATTCAAACTCTCCCGTGTCTCCCTGGTGTGGCTTTTGGCTTTCTCTTTTAGCTTTTTCCTGGTGAATGTCCATGTCTGTTACAGACCATATCATGTAATTCACCAATGGTTAAAATGGCAGGCGGAACAATTAGTTAAATTATTATGGATGGCGTGTGAATGTTCATTATTAATAAGTATGTAAAACATGCTCTTTCAGTTAACTTCTTTGATAGACCAAAAAGCTTTTTGAAATAAACTGCAATTAAACAGATCATTGTAAAACTTTCTCCCCAGTCCAAAAGCATGTGCAGTGTAACAAATCACTGTGGCATTACAATGCTTATTGAAAACTTAAATGCAGGGAGGAAATGTAATTTTCATGCAATTGGATTAGTTGGAGCCTCCTTCATTAACTAAGGAAAATAAATAAATCTGTGATTTGTGTATTTAGTTTTCACTTTACTCCTCTGCTTGCCAGCAGGTGTCTACAAAAAACTGGACGAGAGAGTGAACGGAGTGTAATGGGTCTTCAGCGTTAAATGTTGAGTTTGGGGCACTGCATGTCCAGGGAAATCAATTTAAAGGGATCGTCAAATGAAACGGATTTGGAAATTAATTGAATTCCCGATGGCTGAACATGTTGAGTGTGTTGGCTGCCTGCATGGTCTGCTCAAGTACGCCCAGCTGTAGGGAATGAACGAGTCTTGCCATTATTTTTAATTCGTGTCAGACCCTTTTCATGAATGGTGGCTCACTGAAATCCTCTACATCCCTTGCTCCCTGTTAACAAGTGCAGTAAGTAAAACTCGTCACTGCATGGTCACAGGTACTGAAAAAAAATCTTTTAATAACTGGAAAATTAAGAGGTGGGGTATCCATTTTAGGTAGAGCATTTAAATACAACAAACAGACACCAAATGTTTAACCGTTAATGCCAACTGAAATAGATTCTGCCCATTTGGCAGTTGGTGAGAGGAAATGAATGATGCTGAGAAATGAAAATGCTCTGTAATTTGGTGAAACTCAGATTTCTTAAGTTAGTGATAAAGACTTTGTTTCCAAAATGTTATGTATCAGTTTTAAAGGTGACAATGAGGTCCATCATGTGAGAAATAAAGAGGATTTAGTGAGCAGAAGTAGTAATTCACCTTGATGAAGATGTAACAAGAATCCTAACATGAAACTGTAAAATACCTACAGCACAGAGAAAGGCAGAGGCTGAGCGACATAGGAAATACAACTGAAATGATTTATTACAGACTATTTTCAGCACCGGCTTTTCTTCTTTCCTATTAGCAAATATATATATATATATATACCTTCCTGTCTAACAGGATAGTTAACCTAAAGACTAACAAACTAATCACAGCATAAAACTGAAGTAATTTTGTCAATATAAATTTCTACAAAAAAAAAATACATACTGCAGAATATGTTAACATTGTCCTACTGCCTTTGTTGCAGCTCTTGTTGTGGAACAAAATTTTCAAATGAACGTCAATTAACCGACTAACTGCAGTGTGGTCTTTGAGCAATAAAGTACATTTTTCTTGTAGCTTTCCAGTAATGAGTTATTAGTTGTACAAGAAACATGTACTTCTTAAGGAACAATACGCCTTTTTCAGGGCACACATTTTGACATGTAATAAAATGACATGCTCAGGTGTAACTAATAACATTAAAATTTGCTGCATCGCATTTGGGTGTGCCAGTTCCAGAGCTCTGGTGCCTTGCCTGCTGGCTCACCGTCATGGACTACAAGAACATCCAAATAGAGGAGAGCCATCATTATTGTTATTAGTCACACCTGTGCCTTTCCTGCTATGACCATAGAAAATGAGGTGAAAAAGGCCCATATACAGTTTTTGTCCGTCTATAGCTGGTGAAACATTAACCACAATGCTGCATGATATGTAAGTTTTTTGTTTGTGTTTTTTATAAGAAGTGTAATGTAGACAGTATCCTGGGAATGTTTTAAACTGACATGAGTTAGGGAGACATTTTATTACATTCATGTTTATCACATTATTACATCAGCAGTTGTTACAGTGTTTCAGAGCAGCAAGGGTCAAGCCAACAAACCAAAGTGTTTACACATCAGTGGGATGACACCATGGGAACAAGGGGTCTGACAAGTTCATCTGTTTATTAGATGCACCTGTCATTTGTTTTGTCACTGGTCTGTAGTCAGCTGGTCCTGGCATGTCCGTTTGTTCTGCCCCCTTATGTAATCCACCCGCGGGCTTCATTTTATGATCAGTATAAGGTGAGGAGCCGTCAAAAGCCCCAGTTCGGCCAGAAACTGTATATAGGCATCAGCGATACCATGATAAAAAAGAGTGATAACCAATAGCTCCAGATGTCTTTCAAGATCCCAAATCTAAATTTCTAATAGAAATTTGACATATCTATATTACATGGGATTACAGAACTGTATAACCACTGCTTCATGTGACATATGCTCTTAGAAGATGAATACAAAAAAATAGCTAGACGAGACAAATGCATATATATTAGTATTATTTTTTATATTGATTTTGTATATATATGTCTCTACATCATCGGCACTATCCAGGACATCTTTAGGTAAGTTAACTGCATTTGATAAAGGATGTAAGTGCTTCTAAAGATGCTTTTTCTTAATGTTATTCTAATAAAATCATTATACAATAAGATATGTTTGTGTGATTTACATTGGATTATTACATTTTTAAAAGGCAATGCTCTTTCAATATGTTGAGATACATTTCAAGTGCAAATTGTCCCCAAAACAATTTAAATTGTGAAGAACTGATCTTTCTAGGGTTTTAAACAACTCCAGAATAACTTCATCATGGCCTCATCATTACCTCATGGTTACATCGGTACACTTTAGAACTGTGGTCAAACGAACTCATTATCCCAGCAGCGCTCAGGTCAAAGGAACACATTCACCTAATCCCAACAAAAGAACTTAAAAGGGCAAAATAAAATGAGATCAGTGCTATGTGAACGCACCCGCTCGAGGTGTCTCACAATGTCTCTCACCTTTCCCACCATTACATCAGCTTCTTGAAACCTTCACTGGTGATTGGACCAGGTACATAGTGAGCGAGACTTACAATTAGCCCGGTAAGATTAATCGCAATGAAGACTTTCTCAGCTTCCTGCCTGCCGTTATTTAACAGAGGCCAGCTACAGCACAGACGCAGATGCTGCTCATCTCTTCACTCCTCCTGTGGAAATGACGTGCTGTGCCGTTGCCATGGTTACAACATCTGTACCTCAACAAATTTTTGCTATTAAAGCTAGTATACTTAACTAACTCTGTTGTATCAAGTGTTGAAGAACTAATAGGTTTCACAGGTGGTGGAAGTAACCTTATACAAGCCATTAATGTTTTTATGAAAGAAGAAGCTCAACTAGGCTATGCTTTTTGTTTCTGAGTGTCACATGATTGTATTATTGTTTTGTATTGTATTTTTATTCAGTAGAGGCTTACGGCATGAATTTGCTTATCTTTGCAGTTCTCACCAGTGTGTGTATAGTTTTGGAAGCTGGTTATTTAACCATCAGTATTTTCATGCTTCTTCATTTCAAAAGGCTTAAATGCTTTTTTTATATATTAACTAGACTAACCATGAAAAAACAAATCCTTAACCCAGATCTCTCCCCCATGTACTTCTGCATAAGTGGTGTCAAAACTACTGAAAACAGCAATCTGCCGAATAAACAGGACCCCATCCCAGTTCATGCCCATAAAATTGTTGGTCTTTCTGGCTCTAAGCTTTATCAAGTGTGGAGAGTCAGGAGCTTAGCTCTCTTTGTAGGATGGTCATAGAGTGGAGATGAACAGTTTTGCCATTCTGTGACTTGAGGGTGGATGATTGGATATGGCCTCCCCTGTTATTGCACTCACACAGAAGCTACATTGTAACCTCTTTATCAAGGGAAAGTTGAAAGTCGGCACACACCACCCTCTTCTTATGCAGTGCTTTATTTCACACTCCTGTAGTAGCATAAATTCATACACGGGATCAAGGTTGACCAGATTGTAGTCAACCTTGATCCAGATTGTGGAAAGATACTTTAGTGACTGCTGAGAGGAGAGATTATTACATCTTTTGTTCCGGCCCCAGTTTCTAAGCCCTCCCATTGAACTGGTCATATTTTTTACCTTTTCAGTGCCATCACAATAGAGGCTAAATGTGTGCATAGGAATTATCCTAGTACTAAATGGCCAATTGATTCAGGCATTCTCATACAATACTACATGCAGCTGTAACTGACTATTCTCATGTGAGTATATGTGATAATTTCTGATTTATTCTATAATAAACTGGATGATCCAAAGGCTCCCTTTGATGTTCACTCTTCAACAAATGGGGACCTTTTACATGGTGAAAGTCTCATTTGTGAGCTCTTGTTTCATGTATGATTAGATCTGATAGGCTTTGATATTTACTTTCAGAGTTAGCAAAAAATATTTGAATTATTTGAAGTTTTGTAATACGAAGAGTCATTAGATGTCTCCAAAGATAATATGTCAAATTATCTTCAAGACATCTAATTAGTCTTTGTATTATGATACTTACAGACCCAAATCAAATTATTTAATTTACTGAGTAAAAAGCATTATTGAGGAAATTTGAGACTGAGAAATATCTTACTGAAGAATTACTAAAGTAATGTGGGATAAAACGGGGGGGTTTCAGAGAGCAGAACTGCAGAGTTCAATGGCTGAAGAGCTTAAACACGATTTTCCTCCTCAAGCATTTATTTCTGAAACCAACTTTTTTTTACGACCTCGACCACGACATCGCAACTGTTACTACCATTCAACTAAAGGAAAAATTGGACAGTTCCCAATATTTGAGCTCCTCTCAGACAGAACAATTTCCTCTATGAGCAAGCACTTGGCAACAGTGGCAAGGAAAAACTTCCTTTTAAGAGGCAGAAACTTCGAGCAGAAGCAGGCTGAGGGGGGGCCTCCATCGAGTAGCTTGGACCAATGATGATCCACAAACAATTTGGTAGCAAACAGACCTATGGTCTAAGAGGAGATGTCAAAAATGCGTTTTTCAAAAAATTCCAAATGGCAGAAAATCCATCATGGCAGACTTTTATGGTCCAGAGGCTTTTTGTAGAGCGCATTGAGCTGAACTTGTGTGTCAAATTTCAAGTCAATCAGACTTACTTTGTGAGGGGCGTGGCCCTTCCAAAATTGAATTTTTGGGCTGTAAAGAGGTACTCTACACTGAGCCTTAAACTAAATGCTATGACTATACTGCAACTGCATTTGAAAAAGGAAATACATGCTTCTAAAGATGCTTTTTCTTAATGTTATTCTAATACAATCATTATACAATAAGATATATTTGCGTGATTTACATTGGATTATTACATTTTTAAAAGCCAGTGCTCTTTCAATATGTTGAGATACATTTCAAGTGCAAATTGTCCCCAAAAAAATTTAAATTGCGAAGAACTGAACTTTCTAGGGTTTTAAACAACTCCAGAATAACTTCATCATGGCTTCATCATTACCTCATCGTTATATCGGTACACTTTAGAACTGTGGTCAAACGAACTCATTATCCCAGCAGCGCTCAGGTCAAAGGAACAATTCACCTAATCCCAACAAAAGAACTTAAAAGGGTAAAATGTAAATGAGATCAGTGCTATTTACTACTGCCATTAAAACTACTGTACTGCAATGAAACACAACAATTCTGGTGTTACTATTGACATTTCTTTCCAAAGTTATAAAAATCATCATTTCATGGGTTGAAAATGGCCCAACACGCCATCTACTGTTTTAAATCATCCTGAAACTTGCAAAACCAATTCTGACATAGAGTCAACTGTTTAGGACTTATGTACTAAAAAAAAGCAATGTTAATGCCCTCTAATCAGAGGTGGGTAGCCCACCTCCCCCAGCACCTGTGCTTAAGTAGGATTCTATGAAACCATGCTCATTTTCAAATATAAACTGACCAAGACTCATCATTCACAGGAGTTTACGCTATTTTTTGCTAAACCTCTACTTAGTATTTTCAATTTTGGCGCAGTAGTTCGGATTCGTGCTTGCGACTGCTATAAAAGCACTACCGGACTTTTCCTTCAGACCTTCATATGGCTCGGCAGTGGTTGCAGATGGCAGCAGGTCCCTTGATCGCAACACATCGCTGTGTACATTTCCAATCGGCATTTTTCACAGGGGTACATCTAACTACATGCTCAGCTCGGAGAGTTCTGACTTCGAGGCATTACTGGGTCTGGGTGCTTTGCGGTCACTGAGCAACTCCAGCATTACTATTGGTAAATTACTGGATATGGTCTGTGGTAGACATGGACATTCAGCAGGACAAAGCCAAAAGAGAAAGCCAAAAGCTGAGCGTGAAATGAGGCAAAAATACTGTGTGTGAAATCTGACCGTCTATAAGGCTCATTTCAGCGCTTACTGACCATCGCCATTTGCATTTACGGGTGAGTTTTACCAAGCTACACTAGTAGGCTAAGAATCTGTTACCTCACCCAGAAAACAGGAGCCCTGAGCCTTTCTTCTGATTAGCTGTAAAAAGTATAAAATATGGGACAGACACAAAACGCCCTGTTCTTGCTAGAGCTCCAGAGAGAAGCATGAGAGGGGAGATGTAAAACTACCCTGAGATGGCTTTTGTTACTTAACCACAAATATATCTTCTTATGGATATCAAAACTTCAAATTAAACAGCGGAAAAGTGTAAAATATGAAGACATGAATACATGAATACTGCTTTCATTCACTAAATAATTCCAATCTCTTCTACTTACTACTTCATCGAGCATTGTTAAGATAACAAATCATCAATAGTCAACACTTCCTGCGGATGTTTCAAATCAAAAGCCTACCAAGGATGCTAGGGATTATGCTGAATGAGCCGCTGAAAGGCTTCCAATGTGAAACACCTGTGCAGGATGTCTTAAATTTAATTGCCAGCAGCCTAACAGCACTTCAAAGCGGTAAAATAGAGGTGATTGGAAATAATTAGTGAATTCATTAATGAATAAAAAGTACTGCTCTTTCTAATTACATGGTACCACATCAGCAGCTTTTTGGAGATACTGTATGCATAGTTATAGCTGAGTAACTGCCCTGAAAATATTATATCTTCATTCACTTTTTTTAGTCACACTTTGAGTTGGGAGGGGAAGATTCAACAAAACACATTAAACCAGCCAGCAGAAAATTTCTGTGTTTATTGGATATTTTAAAGGCAGACTAACTCTAAAAGTCCAGGCTTGGTCTGTGATACAGGGGCTGGTATTCAGTCAAAGAGCACATTTACCGTAGTGAATACCTTCATCACTAGTATAGAATATTAGAATGTTAGAAGACCCCCGCTTTTTTAATTTGCATAAAAAATATGGTTCTTTGCAAAATTAGATTTCTTTCCTGGAGCATCTGCTGTGGTACACATTGCAGTTCAGAGACTGAACATACTGTATGCTAAATAATAACAGTTTATCCCAGATAGTAATCATTCATTTTAATGTGTCTAGCAGCAGCCAGATGAATCTGTTGTTGTAGACCTCTGGGTTCTTTTGTAGTGTGACAATTTTGGAATGACTTATCATTATCTGCCCCTATCAGGTCTTCGTTTGAACTTCCTGCAGACAGTGAGAGGGTGAGTCAGTCATCCCCCTTCTCGGGAGCCAGGGAGGCAAGCTAGGAATCAGCCACTGAAAGGACTGCTAGGTTGATAATGTAGCTGTAAAATGTGTTGAGATCGGACAGGATATATGCATATATGAACTGTTTATTTATTTGTCTGTCTGGCTTTCTATGTTCTTTTGTTTTAGAAGGGAATGAAATTCAAAAAAAAAAAAAAAACGTCTCGCAAAATACAGCATGTTTAGATTAGCAGAGGAGACAAAGGAGAAGACAAATAAAACACACAAAACATCACAGACAAAACCATAGGTGCTTTTTTTCAGAAGCAAGTTCAACTTAGACTGTCTTTGAGTCTGTGTTCACCAAGCCAGTGGGGATTTGGAAGAGCAGTTGTGGATTGCTTGCAACATCAATAGATAAAGAGCAGTGTATGCAGTATGCTCTAATGTGGGGATTAATAAAACTGATGGGGAAACTAGGTCTTAGCAACATAAAAGCAAATGTTTAGACTATAAATATTTTTTGGAATTACTAATACAATGCGTACATTTTACATTTGGCGTCAGCTGCCTTATTCATGCTTTACCATAATTGGCCAAGTCATCATCTGCTTGGCTACCAGCTGACTAAAAAACATCTAATCATGTTCATGCAATTGTACCGTGTCAGTGAGGCCATTAAAACCTGACACTTCTCCGTTTTCTCCCCTGATACGCTCATTCCTTTGCGGTTTGCTGTTGCTTTTTCTCTCCACCACCTTAAAACCCTCCTCATATGCTAAGGTTTTAGTAGCATATTGTTCACGGTATGTGTTTGTTAAGGGGAGAATGGGTTCTCTCAGAATATGCATTGCTGTTCATATTCTTCGAGGGCTAACTCAAATAATAGAGCCTTTTCAGCCAAGTTAAGCTGTATAAATGTGTTTTTTTCTAGTCACAAAATTAACTCACTCCAGAAGGAAGCAATGATTGGATATAAAAAGGGCACAGAACTGCCAACTGTTGAAATACTGTGGTTTTAATTTTGTGGCTGATTGGTTTATATATTTTCTGTATGTGAAACCTCAGCAAGGAAAATATCCACAGATGTTTCAGTATAGTAACACATCTGAAGGGTCAGCACCAGAGTTTAGCTATTTTCCTGCATTTTCTAATTATTTTACATCATTGTTTGTCATTTTATAGTGTATAATTTTGTTATAATTGATGTTTACTCATGCTCTTAGTTCCTTTGCAAAGTAAACATTCTGAAACAAAGGCAGTCCAAATATTGAGTCACTCACAGCGAAGAAAGCAAGAAGTTCAAGCCACTTATCAACTTTTTTTCCCTTTAACTTCATTTTACGATTAAAGCAGTTTACTATGTTTTGATGTTGGCTTGACTGGGATGTTATAAACAGGAGGAATGGATTACCATGAAAGGAGTGAAAAATATATGAAATGAGAAAGAAATACATATCCGGGAGCAGTTTTTTAATATGTGATCCCCTAGCAGCACTTACGATTGAAGACCTCTAATGATATGTAATGCTTCGACACACACACCTTGAATTCAACTTCTCCAGTCCTTTTATTCATGTCCACTGAGGTTTCAGGGCAGGCGAGCATACTTTTGGTTCTCCAGTATGTAGGTGAATATGCGGTACATTCCTGCGTCTCCTTATGGGTACAGAATAGCAGTGAGTTTGCAGACAGAACCCCCAAAGTGCATGTTTACCTGCCGCCGCAGTGACAAGCCCTCATAAATCACTGTTATCTCCCACTGGTGGCACACGCCAGTTTTGTCCTTCACACAATGAGGGCCTTCCTCCGTGATGGCTGCAGACAGTTTGTAAGCAGTGGGGCGACAGGAGGCTCATTCACTATACACATGTACACACACACATACAGTGCATTTTGTGCACACGCTGTTCTGATGTAGACTAATCACATCTCAGCTCATCCCAGTTGTCTCTGCTAATCAAACACAATTTTCTTTCCTTAAATGCAGGCCACATTTGGTGATGCTGTCGCAGAGTGGTGGCAAGCTTCCCTTCTAAATCTGAAAATCCCGCCCCACTCTATATACACACCTCACCCAGCAACACACACTTTACCCCTCATTCACCTTCGCTCTCATTATCAATGCAAAATCAGACACAGTTGTTTGTTATTCATACATTTGCATTTGTACATTTTTTTCTATTCACATACTGTGTATTTATTATTTTTACTATTTTATAGTAGTTTTGACTTTTTTGACTTATTTACTTCCTATTTCCTAACTGCGTGTTGTGCAATTGTAACAAAGCAATTTCCCGGTGGGTTCAATAAAGTTTTTCTGTTGTATTTCTAATTCCTATTTTGGTAATGCCATTTGCACAATAACAGCCTTTAATGGGATGTGTGAAACTTGTAGGTAGTGTGAAAGGTGTTCAGCTGAATTTGCACATTTGCATCAAAAGATACACATGAATCCTTGTTTTACTACATTCGTGGGGACCCATCATTGACATAATGCACCCATCAAAACTGAATGCATAACATTAACCCTTACCCTTACCCTAACCTAAACCTGATTCTAACCCTAAACCTAAAACCAAGTCTCAAGCCTCAAACAGCCATTCAACCTTGTGAGGTCCAGCATTTTGGTCCTGAGAAAGTGGTCGGACCCCACAAGTATAGTATGCTCCTGGTTTTTGGACCCCAGAGATGTAGTACAGCAAGACCCCCACCCAGATGCACAAACACACACACACACACACACACACACACACACACACTACAGTGACAGGCTTTAATTTGTGCTCTGTGGGAATAAAGAAGGTGAAAGATTACAAATGACACATAATGCAGATATAATTACCATATTTCTAATCGATTGCATTCCCTCAATAACAATACAACCCATTTGCATGACTGCAGGGGCATTAAATTGCAGTGTGATGTGTGTTTGAGAGAAGTCTTTGCCCTAGTCATAAAGCCATATGCCTCTATTAACATGAAGTGCTGTCAGTATATTTCTTCTCTTTCCTTCCCTCTCCCTCACCACGCATGTTACTTCTTTGTGTTTGTGTGTGAGCACATTGTGTGCCTTTGCCTTGTTGGTTTAATCACTTATTTTACTATAGTGTTATCAGTTCGCTGCACACCAGGGACCCATTGACATGTAGACTCTGCACATGTAGGTGCAAGAGGTGTATGATTGACACTTATACACGCTCACTCACACACACACACACACACACACACAAACACACACACCCATATATATATATAAATAAATATATGTACAATATCAGTCAAAAGTTTTAGAACGCTTAAATAGTTTAATTTCTCACTGAAATTAAAGTATAGAACAAATAAACAATTGGAGATTTTACACGCTCGTGGTGTTCTTTCTACAATAGAAATCAAATATTGCTCAGAATGTTCATCTCTACACTGTAGAAGTCCCCACAAATGTGCTACGCTTGTATGTTGCTTTGCTTTCACCCTTCTGTCCTGTTCATCCCAAACCAGCTCATTGGGTTTTAGGTATGGAGACTGTGCTGGTCTTTCATCATTTGAAGCCACCTTCTAGTTCTTTTCTTTTAAGGTAGTTTCGACAGACAGAGTCTCCAGGTATGTTGTGTGTCTTTAAGATGAACCCCTGACCAACCAGTTTTTGTTTTTGTTTTTTTGTTACTTGCTTTTCTTTCACCATTCTTATAGCAATAGTACTACTTCCTGCTGTACAGTATTGTCCTAATAATGCATCAGAGAGTGTAGTAACACAGCCTACACTACCGATCAAAATTCTACCTCTGATGCTACAGGTGAGATGTTGTGTCCTGCTTTGGCATTTCAACCTGTCGCACCTCCACCGGTGCCGTTAGGTCAGCTGCAGGGTCATCAGCTGGAAGCCGCTGTTCACTAATGTTTCTCCCTATCTCCCAGCAGGGGCACAGTGGTGTATTGGGGACATCCCCCTGCCACTCCCTGTGGCTGTCTTTACAGGGGTGTGGGCACCCAACCATTGCTCCTCCTTTGGAGCCACAGCCAGTTGCTGTCTTTCTCCGCCTCCTCTCCCAATTCCTTCACAGCTTTTCACATTTGCCCCAGTCATGCCAGCACCACGGAGCAGTTCGACTACTGCTTTGCTGACAAAGCCCTGGCATCCGACCTCCTCAGGGTACACCCTTGCTTTCCAGCCAGCTTCTTGGCACCCTGCTGCCAGCTCTGAGAACTTGAGTTGCCTCATTTCATGGGCTGCTGTCATGCTCTCTTCCCAGGGGATGGTAAACGCGATCGTGAGGACCCTTTTCTCCACTGCAGACTACATGGCGATGTCTGGCCAGAGAGTAGCTGTAGTGATCTCTCTCGGGAAGACCAGCTGCCTTCTGAGGTCCGCCAACATCTGCCAGGCTTTGCCAGGTCTGAGTATGTTGCTCCTCTCTTGTGCAGGTGCTTGGAACGTGCTGCCTGGCTTGATGAAGGGTGTTTGGGTAGGCTTTGCTGTGTCTGAGGTGCTGTTTGCTGCTACCCTGCATTTCTCCAGGACCTTGGCCAGCTTAACCAGCACTTGATCATAGTGCCACCTGAAGCGTCCCTGGGTCAGCACCAACTTGCAACCTGAAAACGTGCTGGAGGCTTGCCTTGATGTTGTTACACAGCGGGCAGCCTACTTCACTTCTTAACCACTGGGTGAGATTCTGGGGGCATGGGAGGGTGTCGTAGGCCACCCTTAACAGGAAGCTGAGTCTGGATTGTGGTGTCCTCCAAATGTCTGCCCAGGTGATTCGCCTGTTCACAGTAGCGTCCCAGAGGCTTCAGGCTCCTTTATGTGGAAGGGCTCCTGCTCTAGCCTGGTGACTTTGTCCACCACCATTGACTTTGTTGTTTCTTGGAGGCTTTTGACCAGAAATGTTGAGGTGCTTCCCAGCCTAGGCCAGTGCGACCGGTCTGGACTGACCCCATCACCTCTCGGTGTTTCAGATTGGTGATGGTATGGTCTACCTCAGCTTGTGCCTTTCACTTATGGCCTGTGCAGAAGTCCCCATCTGCACAAGTGGGCTCCTTCAGCTCCAGTGCAAGGAAGAAAATGTTCCCCTCCACATTCAACAAAGTAATGCTTCTGAACTGGCTGATGGTATTGGAGTTCTGCTCTTTGGGAATGAACACACCGATAGCTTGCTGGCACCCTGATGGTATTTGCTGCTTCCTCCAAGTTGCTTTCATGAGTCTCCATAGCATCTTCACCACCCGGGGGCAGTTCTTGTACAGCTTGTAGGGGAGCCCATTAGGCCCGGGGCCTGACGCCGACCATGCCTTCTTGATGACCTCCTCCGCCTCTCCCAGTTTAGGTGGCAAGGTATCAAATGGCAAGGTCGTGGACCTGGGTGTGGCACATGCCCTGGGGAGCTGAGGGGTGTAGCTTGTTGTCACTGTACTGGCTCTTGATTTACTGCTCCAGCTCCTCCTTGGTGGTATCTAACTTCCCGCTCCTCTTCTCATCCAGCAACTGTCGGGAGTGCTTGAAGGGATCTCTGAAGAAGCTGGTTCTCTCCTTCTCTCTTTTCTTCCTCCCCCTTCTGATCCTCTCCACTCTACACAGCTTGGCAAGCCTTTGCTTCAGCTCTTCCCACTTCTTCTTCCCACTTCTTCTTCTTTCTCAGCGGTTGCAGCTTTCCTCCAGTTCCTAAGGAAACTTATTCATAGAAAGTTTGAAAAAGATAAATTCTAAAGTACTGACAGTCGTTTAAGTGACATTGTAATGGTCTTCATCCACCCTGCTAATGAGCATAGCTTTACAAAAAAAACCAACACTATTTTCAGCCACATTTTGTTCATTCTGGAGCAATTAAATTTTAATTGTAGTCATAAGATTTCTGATCAAATATGTCATACCAAAGCAGAAATTTTTATAAAATGATCAACAAAGCCTCCGCAATAATTCAATTTTCCTAAAAAAAAAGAGTCTTTGGGTTTTTGTTTCAATATATCTTCAATGAAAAATGTTTATGTGGCACATCCATGTAAAAGGATAAAAATAATTTCCAATCAGCAAGCTCTGAAAAAACAGAAAAAAAGGACAAAACAAACACATTATGCTGCTGTTACAGATCTGCAAACTAGAGTATATCGACCCTGTTAGTGTTGTGCAGCAAAACCCTGAATGACCATCAGCTCCAGAGGTTTTATAGCTTGATAGCTGTATTTAACTCAAATCTGATCATTTTTGGGCTATCTAAACACAGTTTTATGTTGAACTGCATTCAACTGAGAGATGTTTCTAATAATCTATGGCATGCGCAGAATATACTCTGTGTCAAAGAAAAGGGGCCATCACTCTGCATGGGTTGAATGACACATTTAGATTTATGGTTCATTTTTTCTAGGTCGGTTGCTCCCACTTGTCTTTGTAAATGCCATTATTCACCTGAAAAATATTAGAATCAATATAATGCAATCAAGCACTGCCACTGACTTACTAGAGCTGAATCAACACCTTTCTAACATTTTGATAAAACTGTATTTGTAAGTAATGAGTCAATTACATAGTCATTAATATGTGCAAATTCATGTACTACTGAATGCAAATGTTTACCAACATCAGACACACACAAAAGAATGAATTCATTATTTTCATTTTCCCTGTCATTAATAGCTGCATTGTTTGCTTTAATTATGTAGTAACTACTGAACAAATATTAAATGATGGCACCTGTGTAGTGCAAGATTTGGCTTATGTAATTTTCTACTGTGTGGCATTCAAACTCCCAGTATGACTCTTTTCTTGCCCACACACTTGGCTTTTGCATGATCTATAATCATGAGCAGAAGAAGGGAGAAAGACCTTTGACTGCAAAATAATGACACATTTTAGATGTTGCAGAACAAAGGCCACAATTTACAGTAGGATTAAATTTAAATCTACACTTGTTGTATCACACCACCTTATTTATATATATTTTCTTACCAGGAAAATAGACAAAGCCAATTGAGCAGCCTCATAATCAGAAGTAGTTAAGCTCACAGTTCAGATGTTGTGTTTCTGCCTTAAAAGAACATGCCAGACAAGACTTGAGGATAAATGAGGATATTTATTGTAACTGTGTGTCTATAAGCAACTGCATTAGTAATGAAGACAGAGTAATGAGGTCAGAATCAAACTGCATTAAACTGATCTTTGAAGGATAAAATGAACTGATCTCTTAGTTCAGCAATAGTGAAATAAAGTGTGTGAATTAGAATTATCAGATAACGCAAGGGGAATTAATCATTTCTCTAGGGCATGAAAAATGAACAATTCACAGAATTATCCAACATCAACCCTTTTCATAGGCAGCAGAAGTAAAGTTTAGCAAACTCTGTGGCGTCAGGTTAGAGGTAGCCCATTTGAGTCGGATCCAAAGTGGTTCGTTGCTGACTCCACTTGCTGCTTCCCAGTGGTTGTCAAACAACTAGTGTCTGGAAGCAAGGCTGCTCAGCTGACGACCTTGTGCCAGCTGATGGAACAGATGTTTAGGCTGAGGATGGCTCTATGCCAACCAGGCAGACGTTCTGGAAGTTGCAGTCTCTCCGCTGGTTCCCTGGTCAGTTGAAGTTGGTGTCAGTTAAACTCTGATATTATCAGGCGAGACTTACTAAAGTACAAAAATAGGCTATAAAAACTTTGGTTCCCTTAGGTTAGTGCTGAGTTGCAAACTGAGGTTGGTTTCATATAAAAATCAGGATGTGCACACAGCTTAATGAAGAATAAAAAAAGGCTGTGTGAATGCCAGTCTAGACGAAATGACAGGAGATGAGTGAGAAGCTACACACTTCAGCTTTTCACTATAGTCAATCAATAATGATAAACATAAACTGTTTGTGAAAGCATTACTAAATAGGATTACTAAATAGTGGAACAACAGATTGATATTAACTTCATGGACTTTAAACAAAAAGAAAATCAGAAGGACATCATCCTGGAATATTTCATAAAATTTATGATAGTCTGTTCAGGGTCACAGCAGAGACGGCTCTGGGTGTTACACGCATGTGTGTGTGTGTGTGTGTGAGAGAGAGAAAGAGCAGAAGAGGGAGAAAGCGGATCATTATGTCTTTTAACTAGTGATGACTTTCATTATAAAATATTTTCCTTTGAAAAGTATTTTCCAGTTTCTTCAATTAAAGCATTAGTCTCTGTTCCATGGCACCTTATTCGGTTTGCCCTTTTTCAGAGTTCCACTGATTACAAAGATGTTAACAAAAGTTCACATCCTGTCGTTAACTGTATAATCAGATCAAAACGTCAGTCGCTCCAGGTTGAAGATGGTAGTACCAGGTCTGGCATATTACTTTTGACATCTTTATTATAGGGTGAGACGTACGTCTGGAAAATCCTGAGCATGTCTGAGGAGTTTATTATGAAAAGGTGATAAAGTCACTGAGTGGGTCCAGAAAGTTTGCAAAACTTTAATCAAAACCCACCGTTTGTCTCCAAGTGGGATTTGTGATATTGAAATCCTTTACATTGTAAAGGAATAAATATCAGAGTGATATTTCATGGGTCACAGGATTATTATTCCATCTATTACATGTGGCTTTGATCCTTCCTTCCTTAGCAATTAATTTCTCTGTTGGTGTTTCAGCAATTTAAAGGATAGCTACACCGTTTTCAAGTCTGTCTTAATGCAATATTCAGGTCCATATTCATATTGAAAGAGGGATGGTACATGTAATTCTTCCTCTTCTTCATTGTAAACATGACATGATCCACTCCTAACACGATTCTCATGTAAATGATGGGGGACGAGATCTACAGCCTTCCCTCTTTGTAAAAGTGCATTCTATTTCAGTCGTGTGGCCTGAAAAGTAAAATCTTGTTTAAGAGATAAGAGGAAATGACATATTAATCATTGATATTCATGATTAAATATTACCAAGAACACAAGTGGCATGGTGGAAAACCAGGAATGAACTTCCATACTCAAACTCAATTTTTTGTAACAATAAAAAAATACACCCAAGGTTCACAATGTGCAGAAAACTCTGGAATGATGTAAAAAGCAGACACACAAACTTCACTGCATTCCACTTTTACTTTTAGTTAGTGCATGCAATATTACAGAATCTAGTTTGAAGAGGGTAAAGTGACATATCTAGTCGTTGCTGTGTTTTATCCGGATTCAACTCAGTCTCTATCGGTACATCTCACCATTACTGGGACTTTTAGAGGGGTGTTTCTGATATGCTGATGCATTACCTTTTGTGACAGCAACTGAAGAGAAAATATTTTCCGCTTGGAGAACCTCTGGATAGTACACATTGATTGATTTGGCTGAATATAGTATACACCATTCAGCCACAACATTAAAACCAGTTACAGGTTTTAATGCAGTTTTTCAATCAACTAACTGAGTTAACATTAATGGGTAATGCACCCAGACTGGGCCACCCTTACCTGTGCGGGACGGCTATCTCGCTGAACTGTTGGGGCTCGCACGTGTGTGGGTGTCCCCCTCCACATTGGGTTTGCCTTTGATAATGGCTATCGTTAATAATACTTATGCATCGTTGATGAGCGGTCCGAAAAGTGAAGAGCTGTAACCAAAAAGCAGTCATTTGATTTTTGTTTACCCGCGTTCAAAGCGAGCGAGAGAGAGATTGCGCACAGGAAAACTTATTGACATAATATTACTATAGCATACATTGGGTTTCTGCTATGAATGTATAGTACACATGGAGCCTCCACTTTATTCCTTTAATTGCATGCAATTGCTTAAAGGGTTAAAAAATTATATGTATATTTTTCTTCCTGTCTGCGTCATATTCAGATATAGCGTAGACACTGAAACGATAGTGAAAGGTTACTGTTATGTAATGTTGCTGGTATGAGGTCAATATGTTTATCAACAGTTCTTTTCCCTGTCCGTTTGTGCTGGGAACCATACGTGTCTCACACAAGCTGTGTGGCTGCTCTAACCTGTTAACATGGGCGCCGAAATGAAAACCAAGACGTTCCACGATCGTCGCACACACGTGACGCAGGCAGTGTGGCCCAGGTGTAATATTCCTCTTTGCACTTCAACTAATGGTAACAACATACTTTTTCTACTGCTTGTGTTGTGCTGCACCAATGTGCCACATTACACCACAGTTGGTTGTCATCACAACCATACATGTAAATGGGTAGTCCAAGGTTGTCCTGGACCCACCCCTTTGAGCTCAGGCCCACCCAATCACAGGACTTTAAAGACAAAGCATCAAATCTGAATTACTGAATATCATTTACTATTATAAAATGGTCTCTAAATTATGTGACTACTGAAAATAAAACATCGAAGTTGTTTGGATCTTGTCGACCACTTGATAATAATTCTTTTTCTGAATGGCCTCAACGTTTGATAAATTGTCCGGACCTCCTCTGTCCATCCTCCCCCTGTCACCCGCCATGCAGCAGCTGCACTATTCAGAGCAGAGTAACGGGAGCCTATCAGCTGCCTTGAGTTAGCCTCAAGTTTAAATAACAGCGAAACAAAGCATATTGCTTAGGTTTGCAGGTAGAGAAAAAGTTAATATTCAGTATTAACTATTCAATATTCATCACTCTCAAAGCTGCCCTGGGACCCACACTATTTTCCCTGTCAGACATTAAGTAGTCAGATTTAGAAGATAATTCAGCCCTGAATCAACCTGCCAGCAGTTACTTTTCTCCAGCAGATGAATAGGGTCCTACAGGCCCTGGTCACCCCACATGACAAACAGTACAGTGATATCACTGTTCTCAAATGACAGTCAGAAAAAAAACCTGACATCCGAGCACCAGTGGTGACACACAGATTGATGTTTCTTCATACTTTACTTTGAAATAGAACTGACTACATTTGGCTTTAATGACATAATTTTAATGCTTACAGCGCAGTCATCACAGGTAAGCGTTATACATTCCTTGTCCCCGCTGGGTTGCCTGTTTTAGTTTATTGTGTATACGGGCACAAACTTGATGCTGCTGTGTCTGTGACCCTGTAGGAGTGGATGTGTTTCTGCAGGTGTGCGACTGCTGTATGTGGTAATCGGGCCGCTCTGCCAGACTGTTCTGTCCAACAGGCCCGTTGATATTGTTACTGCATGCTTTGTTGCCTGTGTATCTGTGCATTGTCTGGCAACTGCTTGCGACTGCGTTGCAGGGAAACCTTACCTGCCAGCGGGAGAATGACAACAGGTACCAGGCCTGAAGTAATCAAAGAATAAGCCGCTAACTGAAAGTTAGGGCATAAATATGAGTTTGGATTTAAATGCCCCAACAGAGTCAGACAGTCTGATGTCAGTAGGGAGGTTGTTCCAGAGAAAGGGGACACAATGGGAAAAGGCCCTGCAGCCTGCTGACTTCTTTTTAACTCTATGGACAGAAAGGAGTCCTGCATTCTCAGAGCGAAGAGCACAGTATGGAATATAAAAGCATATATGAAGGGGCCTGCCCATTTAGGATTTTTTAAGAGGACAACTTACAACCATGCTTGTAATTAACTTAACATTTGTAGTTCACTAGCAGCAGAACTAGTGATTCTATTGCTGTGTGTATAAAATTCTGAAACAAGCAGCTGTTCTAACCATAAACATTAATCTTGCCCGATCACCCATCTACTCTTAAACATCAGTGGCTACATTTGGGGGACGTAGAGCCACTGCAGGGGGGGATGTGGATGACCAGTGGGAAAATATCGATTGAAATTAGGTTGAATGAATATGATTTATGTAGGGAAAATAAAAGAGAGTTTGCTGATGCTATCGTGCTGACCTTTATTTCATCAAAGTTCAACTTGGTTCCTTTTTCAGTAGTTGCTTCCCCTGTAAACTTTTTTGGCTTCTGAAGGGGAGCATGCCAGAAAAGGTTTGAGAAAGACTGCACTATGTTAAGGAATACATTATCAACATCCACTCTGCCAAAGACACACATTTCAACAATACTTTCATCTACTGCTAGTCTTACATTCTATTTGTGATCTTGTTTTTTCCTATGCAGATAAAAGTTAGATCACATTTACTTCAAAACACTGACTTAATGATTTCTGTACAACAACTTAAATGTACATTTTTTTTTTTTTTTTTTGGTGACAAGTAAACAAAAATTAGTTACAGGTAGGCCAGAAAATTCAACCAATTTATTGCTTCCCCCTTCCCCAGAGGAGCTCTCTGCCTCAGCCAGACCTGCTGGAGGATGTTTGCATGGCTGCCAACTCACCTGTGGTACCAATAATACCTACTGCATTCACACTGAATTCTCCAGCCCTCTGTGTGGCATTTTATGTGTTCCGGAAACAAACTCTAAATTACTAAGCAATGAGCCTTTCCTACAGTAATTATTTATTATAATTACTAATTTTCTAACCAGATGAACAGAGTTGCAGGCACAGAAATGAGAAAAGTTGTACAGATTTATTTCTTATAGATGAGTAAAAAGAGTGCATGAAAAGCATTATTTTTTTAAATACCTAATAAAAGGCTACCTGTAGCTAAATGATACTTAGTTTAAATATTAATGCTTGAAGTGAAAATCTCCACTCATATTGGTACTCAAATGTTTGCTTAAGAATTATTTTGTTGGTTTGATGAACTAATCATTATTATATTAGCAATTAAATTAGTGTTTCATTGAATACTGACTATAAGAGGAGCAAAACAGTCGTCAAGGACAGTACATCTCAATGATATGGGGTATTTACAATGTGCCCAAAGAAATATTTTCTTTTTTTGTTGTTGTACTGTAACTTAGTTCCATTGAGTTGCATGCATTTTCTGTATTTGGATTGGAATTGTGCAATTGCAGCCTGGTGTGGAGACACAACAAAGTGGAAGTCTTTATGTAAATATACTTTTTTTTTTAAGATATTTTGTTTTATTATATTTTGTGGTAGCTGTTTTTTTAACATCTGGACAGGTAGAACAATTGAAATTAGCCCTTGAGGATAATTCTGGCATTTACAGTTGTTTTTCTTGTTGATCAGAGAACACTGTCATTGTCAAATGAACTAATAAACTAAACTAGACAATGTAGCGCAAATCAGAGAGTAGATTTACTTTACACATTTTCTCTATCTGAAGACATCATCACTTCTCAGCACAGCATTGCGCCTTTGATAGTTTGATGATTTCACCAGCAACCGGAAATGCAAGGTAAACAAATGCAGCAATTACAGAATAACATCGACACCGATCTGGCACAACTTTAAAACCAGTTACTGTTATTAATGCCGAGAAGTCTACACTTCAATCACATCTTGATGGCTTGACTTTCCTTAGTGGTCATCAGTTCAAGCTGATTAATTCAAGCTGATCGTTGCATTTTTATGATATTATTTTAATTATTCAAATATATATTTTTCGGGGGATAATGAGAAAAATGGTTTGAGTTCCATGGTGGAGAAATTATGTTATAAGTAGGCTAACAGTGTTAACACTGCGCTACATTACAGAGAAATACAAAATCGTAATACCGAGCCTTTAAAAAATACACATTTTACAAGCATGCGCACAAAGCGACTGAGGCAAGCTGCCTGTCAATGACAACAGCAAAAGCAATAAAGATATTGAATCTGTCAGAACAACCAGCAAAGAGAACATTAGAGCGAGCGGCCATTCTAAGTGGCTAATGCTAGGCTGTTTACGTTTTTCAAAGGATAAGCAATGTTTGAGGTTGACGAATGATGAGTTTGCAAGTCACCTTCTTGGGGTCATAATTTACTCTCTCAAAATGATCCCATGCTTTGGATTTTCTACCTGACATATGTAATTACTGTAACAGACTGTCCTGCATTCACTATGTTATTCGATATTTGAGGTAGAGTGTCTTCTAATAGCTGCCTTAAGGCTGCTGTAAGGCAGGAGATCTTGGCACAGTCCCATTTATCATTTTATTTCTAAATATGCCCAGTTAGGCGAACCCAAGATGCATGGTTACATTACTATCTAATAACCACAGGGACCAGCCATGTAAACAATGTCTGTCCATTACTAAGTGAGTAGGTGAGTGTCGCAACTTCTGTGGAGTTTCGTTTTTTTCCTGTGACCAACCAACAAATCAAAACTTGGTCTAAAAAGACTCTAAAGACTATTTATACTCTACATATGTATATATATGTGTGTGTGTGTGTGTGTGTGTGTGTGTGTGTGTGTGTGTGTGTGTGTGTGTGTGTGTGTGTGTGTGTGTGTGTGTGTGTGTGTGTGTGTGTATATGTACAGGCTGGTGGCAAATTAAAGGAAGAACCAGCATAAAGTGTCTTAGTAAGGTGTTGGGCCACCACATGCCACCAGAACAGCTGCAATGCATCTGGTCATTGATTCTCCGAGTCTCTGGACTCTACTAGAGGGATGAAAACCTTTCTTCCAATACATATTCCCTCATGTGGTGTTTTGATGGTGGAGAGCGCTGTCTAACACGTCAGCCCAAAATCTCCCATGGGTGTTCAGTTGGGTTGAGAAATGGTGACTGCGGAGGCCACGGCATATGATTCACATCATTTCCATACTCATCAAACTATTCACTGACCCCTGGTGTACACAGATCCAGACTCTTTAGCTCCAAAGGAAGAAATACCTGCAGAAGACAGGAGGAGAGTGGAGAAAAACGAGAAAGCACAAAACTAAGAGAGAAATAAGATGCCGAGTTAGTAACAAGCATTAATGGGATATGAAGGCATACAGATTGAAAGGGAGAGGAGGAGAGAGGAGAGAGGAGCTTGGTGCATCATGGGGTGTCCCCTGGCTGTCTAGGCCTATAGCAGCATAACTAGGGAATGGTTCAGGGCAAGTCTAACCCAGCCCTAACTGTAAGCTTTATCAAAAAGGAAGGTTTTAAGCCTAATCTTAAACAGAGGGTGAGGGTGTCAGCCTCCCAGAGCAAACTGGAAGATGGTTCCACGGTAGAGGAGCCTGATAACTGAAGGCTCTGCCTCCCATTCTACTTTTGGAGACTCTAGGAACCACAAGCAAGCCTGCATTCTGGGAGTGCAGTGTTCTAGTGGGGTAATAGGGTACTATGAGCTCTTTAAGATATGATGGTGCCTGACCATTAAGGGCTTTGTAGGTGAGGAGGAGGATTTTAAATGATATTCTGGATTTTACAGAGAGCCAATGCAGAGACACTAACACAGGAGAAACATGATCTCTTTTCCTAGCTCCTGTCAGTACTCGCGCTGCAGTACTCTGGATCAGCTGGAGAGTCTTTAGAGATTTGTTGGGACAACCTGATAATAAGGAGTTGCAATAATCCAGCCTAGAAGTAACAAACGCATGGACTAGTTTTTCTCCATCTTTTTGAGGCAGGATGTGCCTGATTTTTGCAATGTTACTTAGATGAAAAAAAGCAGTCATTGAAGTTTGTTTTATGTGGGGGTTAAAGGATCAAAGATAACTCAGAGATTCCTTACGCTGGCAGTGGAGGCCGGGGCAATGCCATCTAGAGTAAATATATCATTAGGTAATGAGTTTCTGAGGTGTTTATGGCCAAGTACAATAACTTCAGTTTTGTCTGATTTAATAGCAGAAAATTGCAGGTCATCCAGGTTTTTATGTCCAGCTTCAGGTCAGGCCAAACTGCCGCTAATGTTTGTTCAGCTTGTTTCTTTGATAATTTATGATCCAGACATTCAGGAGATTTCTACCAGGAGCTGAAATTATCCACAGAGGTCTCCTACTCTCCAAAACAAACAGACCTGGTGATTAAATATAGTAAAAACACTGAGTAATTAGTTTCACGTTAAAAATCTGTGTTTTTCTGTCTTCTAATGTTTTGTAACGGACATTGGCTGGCCACAGTCCCTAAGCCATCAAGTTTATGGTATGGACATTCAGAGTTATGAACCAAAAACGTCTTCCTTTCTGCCATTGCACACTTAAACCATCACATGGACAGGAAAAAGAGACAAAGGATCTTTCTGCAAAAAACAGACTAGCTTTTAGCACTTTAGAGAGATATATGGTCAACTAAAGGGTCAAAGGGACACAAAGCAAATGGGATTAAATAAGCATAACCTCCAAAGCGTGGAACGGAGATCATCCCACCACAATAGGACTCATCTTTGATTAGTAATTTAGTGTTACTTCTCTCAAAGAAGACAACATGAAGACAAAAAACGATTATCATTAAGGTGTGAACCCACTGGACTCACACACGCAATCACTGCATTCCTCCCGCTTCTTCTCTCTCCCTCTTTCTTCAAAAATCAAAGGCCACATTTCTGAAGCAATGCAACAGGGATTTCCCCCTTATTAACATGGCTGAAATAATATGAAAATAATTGTACAGCTATTAGGTAATTCAGGTAATATAACTCAGTAAACGTTTTATATAATTTAGTTCAATCCCCAGATTTTTATTTTATAGAATGGCCGAAATGTGAAATTTAAACTTTAAAGCATCTACTGTGTGACTGTACTACCAACATCCTCCAAACAAGGTAACAGGTATTAAATGTTCACAACGGTGTCTTTATTATTATTAAACAAGGGACTGTTTTGTAATCTCCATTCATTTAATTTTAGCGTTAGGAACCATTTTGTTCTATTATTTAGTTAATTATCCACTTGCTGTATGTTTATGTTTTGAATAATAATAATAATTGCCAGTTGCTTTTTGCCATTTGCGCTTTTTGCCGTTTTCCACTTTATTTCCTTTATTCGATGCTTTCGATGTGAGTTTTGTCGTTCTGTCTTTTGCTCTTTCTTTGCCACGTGTTTTTCAATTTACGTTTTATTAATACGTGCAACCTGTAGCTCCTCTATTTTGTAATCCAAGTAACAACAAGTTATACGAGAAGAGCAGAAAGTGCCTTAGAATATTTTATTTTAACTTTTCAAGTATTACCACAACTTTGCTTTGAAGATTTTTTAAGGTTTGGTGTCGTTTGGTGGATGCCAATCCATTCTAAAGTTACCTAGCGAAAGTTAGGCACAATAATCAGAATCATTGCTTTGATTCTGCCATCAACCCATCAGAGACATACGCCGGCTGCATGTCTGCCCAGCTGTGCCAAAGGAGAGAGGCCTAGCAGACTTCCAAAACAGAAACAGCCAAGTGACATTGGCGGAACCTGTCGCCTAGGCAACCCACAGCATCTCAGGGAGGATCCACATGACTCCAACCACCAATTGCGTTGGTTCCAGCCAGAAGCCCCAGACCGCCAGCTAAAGTAGCAAAAGCCTTCTAATCTTTTGCTCATGACTGGGTTGATGTCAAAATACTGGTAACATCTTATAGTCCGTAAACTTCATTTATAGACTTCCTAGGATCCGTAGAGCAACATAGCCATCCCATCCATAGCCTAAACATATTCTCTGCCACCATTGCCCAATTTATCACATTACTCACTTAGCAGCTATTGATTAACATTGTTCTATTGTTCCACTTGGCATCTTAATTATCAGGTCAGTGCATTTATCCTATGTTAGAAGAAAATAGTTAATACATGTGAATTATTTGAGCCCAGTTGGTGCTGTGTATTCCTTTGAAGTAGATATCGGAGATCCATTGAATCGGGAATTCACAACTCTGATATTAGACTGATTAATTTGATTCATTTAACAAATTAGTAAATTTGAAAAATTCATGTGTTTATATTTCATAATTCTGAATCAAAGTAGTTCAAGCTACAGTTTGCTCAGCTGGCTTCTCTGATAACGTAAGATCCAGACATCTGTTGACTAAAATCCTTCATCATCTTAAAATGACCGACAGATTTCCCTAGGTATGAAAATTTCTCTAGGTTTGAAATTGCTGGAAATATTTGGGATAATGTACTTACACAACTCAGCAAAATATATAACATAGGTCTAGTGTTTTTTAGACATTTTAATGCAGGAAAGTTACATATTGTTTATTATTATTATTATTATTTATTATACCTTAAAAAAAGGCTCTTGAAGTCATTAGTCCCGAGAGCTATAGGTATACATGGACCAATACAGCTGTGACTCCTTCTCATAACTCTTTGTGCTCAATTTTCTTGGTTGACATACTATATGCTAATTTAAAGCGGAACATGTTCTGTGATTACTATGAATCTCATGCATTATGAAGTCAGTTAACACTGAAAGTACTAATGGGGACAAATTTGCTTTCTCTCAGCTTTGTTGGAGGCTAAAAGCTCCCACTCTCCACCTGCTCCAGAGTCTTTTTGTATCATGCATTTCCCATTCTGCCTGCGTTTATTTCCCCTCACCCTTCTTTCCCTGCTTCTTTTCCCTCTGCAACTGACTTGGTACCTGCCTCCTTTGGTGCTGCCCTTGCCCCTGTTCCCAGCAGTCACCACTCTGACAGGTGACCTCATGGAGCATTGGTCTCACACGGCTGGCTGCATCCACACAGATGTGTCCACACGCGTCCTTTTCTGTCCTGCTTCCTGAGACACGGACCTCTACTGTCTACCCGATGTTACCCTGTAGGTCGCTGCCCCGTATTCAGTTCTATGTCCTCTGCTGTCATCCTCCTTCTCCTTGCCTCCCTTCTCATAATTTCTTGTTTTTTCTAACTCTTGATCTGTGCTGGCTCACATGAAAACATCAGCTTCTCAGGCTTTATTCTGTTCTGCCTCTGTCTCAATCCTTTAGTCTTTTTTCAAATCCCACCCACTCCCTTTCATAGTCTGTGTTTCCATTGTTTCCCAATTCTTGTGATTGTTCCTCCTCTTTTCCTTTCCTTCTGCCCCACACTAGACCTTTGTCAGCCCCAAGATGAGCTTTTGGCAGAAACATAATAGGATTTTCGTATGAACTCAGTTGTGACATTAGCGCCAATGAAATGCAAGCAAAGCTCTCAGTAAATTGATTCAGATTACGCTTTTCTTTAACAGAGTGAAGAGTGCAGAATGAAAAGCCCCCAACATTTCTCAGCTTGACAATCGGGATGTTATAATATTATAATATAAGTGTAATAATAATCATCATAAGACAACTTCGGCCTCAATACAGATTCGAGATTGTAAAGTTGTAATAAGTTTCAATGTGCATCTAGTGACTCCCTGTCAAGGTCAAGAAGCTGATGTAAGAGACGCAGCTCTTTGTGTATTCGCCCTTCTTTCTTGCATTTTTTGTTGTTCAATTTACTTACCAATTTAACTATTTCAAAGCACAAATTATTTGACTCATAACTCAAAAACAAAAGATGTTTTGTTTTTTTTCCCAAAAAAATTAGAAGTTATGAATTTAAGCAGTATAATGGAGGTTAAAACGACATTGCTTAACCCTTGTTATTGTGTTGTGGTCAAATTGACCAATTTAAAACTTTCCACTGTCAAAAATACATTCATTGCTTTTATTACACTGATTGCTTTAAAGCTTCATGTTTTTGCTTTTGTTTTTTAACTTAAGGTATCCCAGCAATTTAATGTCATCACCACTTCCACTTAATGTGGTGCTTTAAGACAAAATCATCAGTTTTTATCCCGACCTGTTATTAAAGGGTTTTTTAATTTAATTTATTTTTTTTATTTATTTATTTTTTTGCCACGGAGCCCTAATAAAACCTTAACCAGAGAAATTTCCATGTAAAGATATTAAAAGGTAATCATTCAATATCAACATTGTTTTCTGGAAATAGAGTTAAAAAGTCAAAATCCTTGGCCACTCTTTTTTCTAAATCTGTCTCTTGTCAGTACCCCAGCATAAAGTGAATGCAGCCCTGAATTGGTGGAGTAGCCCTTTTAAAACTGGTTTGTGAATAAGATCACTTTGGTCAGTTTTGATCATAAAAATAAATTATACTGTGCATGTTAATTTAAACATCTGAATGGTCTGACGAAAAGTCTTTGAAACTCCTTTAAATTTTTCATCTGGTCTTAACAAGCCCAACTAATGAATTAATTGTGGCTTTTTTCTCTACTTAAAGTGAATGGTGCACTGTCAGATAAAATATATAAACCATTTCCAAAATAGAAGAATAAAACTTGTAGTCATGAATGAACAAAGAAGGTGGAATGGTGGGTCATTTGTATTCAATTTAGCTTCATTTAGGTTTAGAACCATTTAAAAGAAAACCACCTGTTTTTGGAACAAAAGCAATGAAACCATGAAAACAAGCCCAGCAGAAGGATTAAATCAACAGTCACTCCTGTGAAGGAAAAGTCCCCAATTATACATTAAAGTGCCCCGGTCACATTTAAGGCCGATTACCTCCATCCCTCCCCAAAAATGTGTGTTGATAACCCTCTAGCACTTGGAAATGGATTTCACAAACAGGATGACAGTCGTTAGTGCTCACACTCATATTCTTGCAGGAACACACACAGGCACAGACACACACACACACATACTATCAGAGGAAGAAATACTGTGAAAAAAAAAACACACACACATAAATGCACATTCCCTCCAACCTTGCTACAAATAATACTTTTCTATAATTAATACGTTGATGCCAGTTTTACCAGTTGCCTGTGGTGGTGGCACGGAAGTCTAATCTGATAAACAAAGAAGAAGACAGGTTTAAGATTTTAACCTCCACTGCTCCAGTAAATATCCAGTGGCATAAACACAACCCCTCTCCCAAACAAATACTGAATCCAATACAGCTATGCCTAATTAAATAATACCACTGGGACCAAAGGGAGTTCATTACTCAGACTTACATTTGCATTTGCAAGAACCACGCCTCTAAAGTTCCCAGGTAAATATTCATGTCTGTTCTATGTTTGCACTCTTATTGTTCAGGAACAATGTGAGAGGAAACAAAGAGCTGGAAGGTGACCTTTTTGAAAATCAAAACGCTTGGCTGGATTTGGAAAATAGAGAGTGACAGTGATGGTGGTGGTGTTGGTGGGAGGGGTGGGGGTAGATTGTGGGTAAGAGGGTGGAATTAAATTGCCCACAGAAGTCATGTCTTCCACGCACGTATATTTTCACTTTCTGCCTCTTTTGCAGCCAGGAAGACACCCAGCCAGCAGCAAAGCAAGGTAACCTTTCTCTAATTGATGTCTGTGTGTGTGCGCAGCACACCAGGCAGCCATATTGTGAGGGAGTCGAGAGTAGCCCAGGCCTCAGCATGTGGCCGGGTTTGACGGGAGGGGGTTGATGCAGCCCTGCAGCTTGAGTGATGTGCCACAATCACACGCCAGTGTAATGGGCACAGTCTAGAGAGGGGGCTTTAATTTCTCAACAGACTGGAAACTCTGAAATCTTTCAGTATTTCACTTTAAACAATTTATATTGCAAACCCACCTCTGTTACATGTCTCTGTTTCTATAGTCGCATCAGTTAGTCTGACAGCATAATGAATTGAATATACTGTATACTAGTACTACAGCAAAACACTGAATGTGCAACTTTGTGCATTGTGCTACAAATTTATCCTTCCCGTGTATGACAATTGTCCACTACACTGGCAAGCTTGTCAAGCTTTGGATTTCTCAACATGTTAAAGCAGTGAGCATGGGGCTACAGGAGTGTGGCGTGAGTGGGCATTTAAAAAGTTTAAAATAGTTTAAAAATCTAAATCTTACAAGAAAACGTATAAGGAATGGATTCTGCTCTAGTTACAGCTAATGTTAGCTTGTACATCAAATAGCTTACTACGTGTAGTAACCAAGCATACATTCCAAGGCTAAGGAACACCTCTTTAACTAACTACATAAGCTTGTGGGGTTACAGGTTACTTTAAAGAAAAGCCCTTTTCACTCCTTTTTTTTTTTTTGTAATGCTAAAAGTGAAAACCTTCTGTCTGAAAATAACAAATATGGACGCTGAGCAGCCAAATGGATATGTAAGAGTCATCAACTGGAGAGGCTGCTGACTGTTAGCTGATCTTAGTCTTTTAGCTTTTAGCACAATATCATGTGTGCAGCCATGAGGGGCATATTTAAGACCCCTTGATGATTTTCATTATGAAAAGAGTTAGCTGAAAACAATAAAAAGTCAGCCGGAGACAGAATTTTCAATAAATTCATGGAACTGATGCTACCTTAAACAGCTAGCTAGCTGATCAAATCTGCCCTCAGCAGTGGTCAGTAAGCTGACAAAACTGATACTCACCCGCTAGAAATAAGAATCCTGCTATTTTTTCTGCCTCTATATGAACTCAAGTACAGACTGATTCAAAAATTACTAAGAATTTCATATGGTCAATCTCTCACCATTATCATTGTAGACTAGATATGTGCTATGGAAGAACTTGAAGCTTGACAGTCATAGCAAAAGTAGCTAAGGGGAAGTGGATAGTAGCATATGGCAAATTACTTGACTGAAAATGTAATCATGACTGCTTTATATGGGGCTCCTGAGCAGAAAGGGGGTTTTTAGAGTAATGTATTCTAAATTGTGTGTGTAATGTGTGTGTTATTTAAAGACCAAATGTAACATAGCTGACTTCCAGGCATATTGGCAGCCATCCTGGAGATTTTAGTAATGAGGCATAATAGCTAAATGATTTTTTTTTCCTCTATTATTGGTAATTGCGTCTTCTTTTCCTGCATCTGTGGAGTGCATAATAATTAGGCTACATAAAAACCAACTGAGCTTTAATTTTAAATTTATATGCCTTGACTGTAAAAACTTTTTTTTCCCTCCATTTTAAAAATTAAAAGAGTCCATTCTCCTAAGCTGATTAAACAGTAAATTGAATAGAAAACACTAGTGCTGTCCTTGGTGCTGATCCCGTCTGTAGATGATGGCATTCTCCATGGTCCTGAAAAAGCTGAAACTTCAGTGAAAGCTAGTGTTCAAACAGGAAACTACATTAACTGTCTGTACGGCTGTTAAACTACAGGATCTTTCTCAAACTGGCAAAGGCAGCCACGCCAGTAATGGCAACAATATGGGTGCTGCGAGGCCAATACATCTTTTAATGTAGGGAAGGTTTGCTGAATACACTCTTTTCGGTAAACACACTATTGTAGTTTACACCAATCATGCCTTGAAGCATCATGGGCCAGTGTTTTACTGTGTTTCAATTAGTTACTCAACTGGAACATTTGTGCTTTCCTCAACAACACCGTGGCAACAGTTATTTAAGGGTAATGATTACTCATTAACCGTCTCCACCCAAATTGTCCAGCCAGCGTGAAGATGTGAATCCGCATTTCCCTGGTAACAAGGCACACAGGGTAACACAAACAATTGTCAGTTTACTACTGTTTCCTTATCTTTTCTCATATTGCTTTTCTTCCATTAAAGGCTGGCAATGTTAACAGTTTGCTATTTACTCTGTGAATAGGGTACATTCTGATGTATTTGTGCGTGTGGAGCCACAAATATATATGGAATAACAACTCCCCTTGAAAACCCTTGTATTCAATATAGGTACACACGTCCACAGTGATAATGGCGAGAAGATGGGAATAAGCAGGATCTTCAGTAAACCACAAGGGCTGAAAATGTGCTTTCCCTAGAAGAGGAAAAAACTTACAGTTACACCCATAGATTATTACATTCATTTAACTTTTTTGTCCAGACGGACTTATATTTTTCCTGTACATATACATATGCAATTTGGGGTTTGATGTCTTACACAAGGACGCTTTGACATGTCGTCATGACGAACCTGCACTCAAACCACTAAAACTACGATTCAGGCAAAACCCGCGCAACCACTTGAGCCCCAGCCACCCCTCTCAATCAGAAAATCCCTCTTAATGAAATTATTGTGCTCTTTTTCAATAATTCATCCAGAATTTTTTTGATTGTGTATAAGAGTCCAGAGACCAGGGCCCTGCTCTTCAAACGTGGCTTTACTAATTCAGGCTAACATGCTGCTATCAAGGTAAAATAATCCTGTTAATTCTCATGCAACTGATTTTGGTTCCTTTAGGAATGATTTCTTAATTCTGGATGAAGTTGTCATGACAGTGCATGCTTATAAGGCAAATGAGAGTTGAAGGCATGATAACCATTCATATTTTTGGGTGAGTGCTGATCATGTGATTGTAGTTACAGAAAGGGATGCTGGGTGCATGATTGGTGGGGGCCTCCCCAATGGACATGGAATAAAAGCTTTCAGTGATAGTCATCAGCCTGCTATGAAAATTAAACCTTACTCAAATCTTCCCAAAAGCAGGATTAATTGCATGAACAATGTCCTGCAACGTGAGCTCTTCAGTTAATCATTTAATAAGTTAAAGAGTGTTTGTCTTTCTGCTCACAGAATCTCAGACTAGTTTTGTTATATACATGATAAAAAATGATAAAAAATGTAACTCTTCATTATGAAAATTAAACTGTGATAAAAACACCAGCAGATCATAATGATTTTTCAGAAACGTGCTTGTTTCCATTTAAAATCATATTGACATTGCATCAACATTCTTTTAGTATAAATCTAAGAAAGTGAGCCATGTGTATCTGGCAGTTAGATCATGCATGGGGTTAACCCTAAAACATCATTGTCATGATTCACCTAAGACTTGGTGACATGACAACAATTCTAAATGAACTTTAAATCAGAATAGCGAGAAATAAAATATAAAACCCCTCTTAGCAAGCTTCTTCATTCTTCCTCACACTCACATGAACTGTATGAGTGGGGTCCGAGGACAGGTACGGTCTGGAGTTGGCAGCACAATAAGTGAAACAGTTTTTTGTTTTTTTTGTTTTGGTTTTTTTCAATTCAGTGTCTGATTTATTACATCTAGTTATGCAAATCAAGTCAGTCACAATGTGGCAATTACAGGAAAATCACTGGAGAGTGGATGTGTACCAGCTGACAGATGTATGGCATGGTGTTGTGACAGTGTAGCTGTCATTGTCATTATGGCATCTCTCCTCCCAGTGTATCTAACCTGTCAGAAGTACGAGGCAAAATAAAGAGCAAATTTAAGCATGTTTGTGTCTCTGTTTGCATCAGTTCAACACAAGGGAGAGCAGCAGAGACTGTGAGTTCATACAGGAATCGCACTGTCAGCACAACTGTCAGCTCAGTCTCAAAATTGTCATTTTGTTCACATGGAAGACCAAGATGTCTCAACCACTGATACAGCCTCTTACCTAATGTGGTGAAAGTAAGGAAGGTTGAGAGAAACAGCAAGCAGAGGCCAAAAGGAAGATGTACTTCCTGAGGTGGCTGTTAAATTGTCTGGAATGGCTCCCTGTTATCCACCCGAGCTGCGTCTTTTGTTCCAAGTGTAATTTACCGTTTACAGTTCCCGGTCTTTACTGAACCCCTGTGGCTTGTGGCTGCTGTGCTTTTTCCAGCAGAAACCCACCGTATTCAGCCACAAGGTCACTGGATTGCACAAACTCACAACCATTACTGACATCAAAATGGCTCCACAATGTGCATCATCTTCACAAATCCCACAGCAAGAGAGCTGGGCCACACACAGCACCAGCAGCATTGTTATTTTTTTTCCACATGGAGATCGGGATTGTTACTGGGATCTGATATGTGGCAATGTCTTTCATTTTAAAAACACTGGCAGATTTCAAAGTTGTTGCTTAGAAGTAAACTCTCAGGTTTTATTATGAATTCAAAGGTTACTTCAAGGCTCCTAACCCTCTGAAGAACCTCTAAGTGAAAACATTGAAAACACCAGTTAGTAGCTATAAGGGGAGAAATAAATCAAGTATATGATTTTACCAATTAAGTACTATATAGATATCTAAAGTCAAAGCTTTACACAAGCTGGTAATCTTGTTCACGTCTCTCCCCTAACATCATGACAACTGCAAAGAACTACTTAAGACCGTCTCGATTTGACTCTGATTTATGTGCCAAAGGCCGGCTGTATAGAGTTCTTTGTATGTGATGTTGTCACATGAGGGAGAAAATGTCATAGCACAAGCTGCAGTTATTCTCTTCATGATAGGTGACTTCCTTTTTGTCTACACAACATGTGCATGACACCACAAATCAGCCGTCTGTAAGGATGTCTGAGCTATGGCACAGAATGAGCATGTGCACTCATGCAACCTATACATTAAAACATAAAAACACACATTCACACTCAGTTTATTGCATAGGCACAACACAACCCCATCTTTTGAAAGAAATGCAATGCTTCCTGGATCCTGCTTTTTTTTTATAGATTTTTATTCATTAGCTTTTTATTTTCTCTTTATTTAAGATAAGGTTTTGACTGTATGTACAGACAGTACAGAGGCTGTGCTTGATGTACATGAGTCAGCTTAGAACCCAGAGCCAAGGGACATCACTGAGATGTTACATGATTGACAAGGTTGATGAATTGCATTGATAAGTTTAGCCAGTTGGATAAGGCAGACATGATTCTGACAACCAATAATATATGTAAACTTTGACTAAGAATTGCACAATGTAGATAACTAAGTTCTCAACAGTGGTGGAAGATCCATTACTTCTGGAAAAGTAGCAATACAGCAATGTAAAAGTACTCCTTTACAAGAAAAAGTACTGCATGAAAAATCCTATTTGAGTAAAAGTACATAAGTATTTGCAGCAAAATGTAGTTAAAGTATTAAAGTAAAAATACTGGTTTGGTCCTTCTGACCGATATATTATTACATATGACATCATTAGATGATGAATACTGAAGCATCAGTGTGTAGCAGCATGTAACTGTTGTAGCTGCTGGAGTAGGAGCTAGTTTGAACTACTTTATAACCAGTTTTATATACAGGGACACCAGATAAATATCAGGGGTTCTGACATGATTAATGGGAGAGGAAAGAAGAAAAAACACAGTTCTGACACACAAATCTGTTTTCAGTTTTTGGACTTTTTCTCTAATCTTTGATTTTTGGTGAGATATTTGATCATTTGAACATTTTTTCAAATGAAACCTTGTGAGAGGTTTAGAGGGAAAAATCACAATTGGTGGTGTTAACAACTCATAGACATCTGAAAAGTGACCCCGACCACACACTGCTTTTTGTAAGACGTCAGAAGCCGAAAATGCTGGAAACCACTGGTTTAATCTTTAACAATTTGTTGAATTTTAAAAGCTTGTTATATTATCCATTGTGTAAAAAACAGATTCTGCAGCTGCCACCCCCCCTCCCCCAAAAAAGTTGTACAGGAGACAACTACAGACCAGGGTGAATCCGGGATTTGGTATTGACAAAGAGCTGGACGCATAACTGCCTCTAAACTTAAACAAATTCTTAAGACTAACCCCTCGAACCACTCAAGAGCCTGATCAAGGCCATATGTTGCCCATGTTCACTAAAGTCTTGACAAGGTATTTAGGGTTCATATTAGGATAAGATAGAGGTGACATTTTGGGTAAGACTAGCACAAGGGGCAACATCAGGCATAGGCTTATAAGGCAAAAGTTAGGCAGGGGTACGGTTAAGCAAAGGGGTTAGGATAATAGTCAGTATTTAAACCACTGACCCGTAATAATGTTGCCTACAATACTGACCCACAAGTTTCTATATTCAACACTAAATATTAAATTACCATTTCATGTTTGGCTTATCGTTTCTGTGTACTGTTTAAAGTTACGGATTCAAACATGAGGCACAAGCCAGAAGAGAGTGTGGGAAGTTGATGGGTGTGGAGCATGAGGGCTTCTCAGCAAGTCATACATGGGAGCCTCGCCTGATGGGACTGTCTCTTGCGACTGCCATGGAACCGGGATTTTCAAGATAAAAGTAATATTAAGGTTTATTATAAATGTGCTTAAAAAATGTCAGACAGATAAATTCATAATTTCACTTTAATGTAAACACAGAAAACATTTACATTGTGGAGAGATATTGGCAGCATACTTGTTTACATGGTTAGTTCACTGATTTTTTCATATGAATACAATTGGTGTTTTTTTTTTTACTGATTAGTTTTGGCCACCGAGCCTGCAATCTTTATCAGAAATGTAGCTGAAGCTTCCTGTCAGGTGATTTATGTGGTAACAGGTAGGACGACCATGTCCACATAAATCAGATGATAGGAAGCTTCGGCAACACCTCTGATCAAGACTGGCAGGCTTGGCAGTTGAAAAATGTCTTTATATATGAGACGCGGTCTTAGTCAGACATAATTAATCTCTTCAGTCTATTGTTTACATGTTCTTTTCACCGTGAATTTTAGTGCCCACGAGGTCAATCTGCACCTCTATGCTGGAGAAAAGGGATTCTGCCTTATGATGGCGGGGATAATGTTACAGTGACAGGACCAATGCTTACTACTTCCAAGTCCAAGCACAGCTTCACATTGTGGATGTTGAGTAATGCGATTGCTGGTGTGGAACTATAATGCCATTTTTGGTAAAAGAATTTTGCCTGATGTGGAATTTTGGGATAATGCGATTCCCAAAGTTGAGAACTTCTCCATAAACAGTATACTTCCAAAACTGTTTGGACTGCAATTTACACAGTAACATTTTGGCATGTAATATGACGAAAGGACAGTAGCTCACATCAGCTCAGGGATAGATTCAGTTATAATTTTCAAATGAAAAAGACATGACTAACATGAATGTATGTTTTTTTTGGCAATCAGATGTTTACTGAGAAGATTAAATAATAAAAAAAATTATTAGTGGTTTCTTATTTACAAGAGCTAAAACAATGTACAACTATAAATTGGACTCAATTTCATTAAAGTCTGAACTTTTCAGACCTAGGGCTAAATTCAGTCAAAGGTACCGCAGAGTATGGCAAAGCTTTGTGCTTTTATATCTTCTTGTGTTCACATTGGTTTGGAATTTTGAATGGCTATATCAAGTGTCCTTCATCTAATCTGATTAAGCTAATTTGAGGTTTATTTCCATGCAGGAAATTTTCTCAGGACCTTGCAGTATCTTTGATTGATTGATTGAATTTAGCCCCAAGGCCATATATAAAATTCATTAAAAACACAATGTATTGTTATAATATTATTATACTGTTAGTATACCAACATTTTTATATATCATACATTTATATCATATTAACAACTACTAATGATCCAAAGTTTATTTTAGTAAACAATTATCTTTTTTTTTCCCTTTTGTACCATGAAATGACATCTCAACCACTCAGCTGAGCATGTTCTTTGGACAGAAAAAGTCATATCAATCATTGCTAATGATCAGAAGTTTATTTTATTTTATAGCTCTTGTCAATAAGTACTGCTCTGCTTGGCTTTGTTACTTTAATCTTGAAATGACAAATCAACCATTTGTTAGAGCATTTTTTTGACCAACCATGACCCATTTATAGGCCATATTCTTCTTGTTTTTTTACTCCAGTGGGATAACAGACTAAATTTGACAAGGCACAGTAAGTAAATCCAATCTTATCAATCAATGACGGAGACTCGCCTGGTTTTGTTGCAATGTGTTTGATGGGCATAGACTATCCTTCTGACTAATCCTATAACCCTTTCGACATGAATACACACATTAACGATTTTTCCAGTATTTTTCCAGCCTGTATGCTGAACACTGTCTTTTCCTCTTAGTGAAGGCAGGTATCTGTAGGGAAGAACAGTAGAATCCTGCACTATCCTCAACATTAAACCCACAGTCTGCAAGAACAATATCTCCAGGTAACAGGTTTTCCGGGGGGGTCACTCTCTCAGTGATCTGCTTATCACTTATTCTTCCTCCCCAGGCAGGAGATATGTAAGAGACATTCCCTTGGGGAACAACACTGATCAAAAACTTCATAGTATGACGATGCTTATAGTTTGACCACGTTTGTGCTCTAGCAAGCAAATAAGAAGGTCTTTCAATAAATGCTTCAAAACAGTCTATGATCACATCAACTCTACATCCAAATGCTTGCCTGAATGCCATTGGCATTTTAGCTTGAAGTACATCTCGCTCTGGCCACTAAATTAAAAACTCCAATCTCTCATGAAGAATGCCAATTTACTTGTGCCAAATTCTAGAAAAAGTGGAATAAGAGACATTGAACCTGAAAGCCAAATCTTTCAGAGGAACATTCAGTCTCAACCTCAGCAAAGCTGAAATTACTTGTTCAAATTTAGAGAGCACAGACAAATGGCCACAGGTGATATAAGGCTCAGACAGTTGAAAAACCTGCATTATAACTAAGAGGCTGGGGAGCCCAGTGTAAATCTTTGTCTTGTCTCCATTCTTCTGAAAAGACTCTTGGCTAAACTATGTTTCCAATGCTTTAGTCCGAAGATCATCCAAATCTGTTGTGGTCTGTTTCAGAAAATCCTTCATCCTCTCTGTGTCATCCACGGTTAGGTCTGTCTGGCATCCTGCACCTTCCTACACTATATGGCAGTAGGGAGTGGGATTAGTTATTCAAAGTACTCTCCAAATGATTAATGATGTGAATTGTTGTTGTGTAGCTATCTTCAAGTTATCTGGTCCAATCTATTTGGAAAGTCTTATTTTTTTATACTCTTATTTATCCAGGTGAGTTTATTTTGAGGTACTTGTACTTTATTTTCATACTTTACTTGAGTATTTCCATTTTCTGTTACTTTATACCTCTACCCCACTCCATTTATTTAACAGCTTTAGTTACTAGTTACTTTTAAGATGAAGATTTTACACAATGGATAATATAACAAGCTTTTCAAATTGTTGTACTGTTATGTTTTCTGAAATGTTGTTGTGTTTTGACCCTCAGGACTAACGTAGCCGTAACTAAAAGAATGAATAAAGTCAGTTTTGGGGAAGTGAAATAAAACATTGTCCAGGACAACAATGTTGAAGGGCCACGAATCGATTTCTTGCTTTTACACCACTGGAATTATATCATCCGTGGACATCTTTTTTCCAAGTCTGGAGTCAACAGGTCCCACTCCTCAGTCAGCCGTGCAGAGCAGTGACCACAGAAACACCAACAGTTTCCTGAGGTACGTTGTCTTTGGTCCTGTTGTCTGTCTGCCTCTGCCTTCATCCTTCGTCTCCTCTCCCATTTGAGGAGTCAGCTTTCAAGTAATTACTGTCGACCATCACAGTGAAATGATTCCCCATCTTCCTCATAACAGTCCACGGGATAATCCGCCATTATATTGAGCTTTTTGAGTATACTTATAAGACAGTATAACCGCAGTGAAAGTTAGCCTCACACATGTAAACAAGCCGGCGTGCGCGGATGAATAATCAGGGTGAATGGCAAGCAGCCAAGTTGCCCATGATGTTGATCCCTAAAGCTTGGCTCAGAATACAAGAGTTTTAAAATCGATTTTGAATTCAGGTTGCATCGGGCTCATAAGGAGAAAGTTTACAGTTATTCCTCTCTATAATCTCAAACATGCACACACTACAAGATTTGAAAATAAAGGCTTATCACACATCATTAAGATTATCGTGCCAGAGGGAGCGAGAAGGGAGCGTTGCACCACCTCACGTGATCTCATCTCACATGATCTCAAAGCAGATGGAAGCAGATGTAAACAAAATGGAGACTGTGGTGCAAAAACTTGCTGTCAGTGATACTTTGAAGTAGGAAAAAAAAAACCAGAAGGCTAAATGAGTCTGTATGAGAAAATGGCTGGGGCATGAGGGTCAACATGGACCAGATTTCTCCTCCATTGTCAGGAGAGGTGAATTGGGGCTAAATTGGCCCAAAACTCCTGTATTCTGAGCCCTGCTTAATACAGGCAGTCCAGGCAGTTTCTTTCTGTGTTCACTGTCTGTCAGACTCACTGACAAGCGTTTTAAATGACTCATATAAAAAAATCAGGTAGGCTCAGGAGGCTGGCTCTGCTTGCCCCAATATAAGTTGTTTTACATGAGTCCTCGTTTCCCCAAATCTCCATGTGCTCTTCTTTTACAAATAGCAGTTTATGTGTGTGTCCTAAATGCCGACTTCTGTCAAACCCCACACTTCCAATTTGCAAAACAGGCTCTCTGTTCAAAATTTTACACCGATATAACCCAGCTGACATTATCAGGGTTATTCTTTACAAACTTTGGAATGAGAGCCACAGAAGACATTATTGAGCTGTTGTCACAGGCTGAGTAGTACTGCTTGTGTCAGGTAAAATGAACTCCATGTGTAAAATCGATGGAGTGGCACCCTTTAAAATTGCACAAAAAAATAAACATTTTCTCCCACCACACAAAACATGCTGCGGCCTCAGACAATGACTTGCTGACAGTCTCTCATTGTTCTCTCATGTGGTTTTGTAGCAATTACAGTAATCAACCATATGACAAATTATGTGTGAATTCCTGTGAGTGTTAAATGTCTTTTCTCTGTGTTTTCAGGTGTAGTTATTGATTGTGCATGACCTACTGGAATGGACAAAGTGCCTGTAAAATACTATAATTAGGTTTTGAAACAAGAATTTCATTAACTGTCATTCAGAAAAAAAAACTGGGATCTGTGACCAAAGGATATCTGTATTGTAAGAGTTTAAGCGTAACGTATGTGTTGATGCCTTTTTGTTCTTGTATGTAGTTATCTTGCAACACACACTGTTCATTTTATGATGAGTTGCTCAACAGTCAGTTTCATTCTCTGTGAGCAGTAGACACCTGCAACAAACAGCAAACAGCAGCCCCAAACATCTACTGCTTGGCTAACTATCTCATAAATGTCATGCACCAAGGCCCTAGTTCTTTTTTATGTGACATGAGTAGGTGCCCTGACTGGCCACAATTAATCTTATTGTAACACCCTTAGGCCCCATTAAACACAAAGCCAACACCAGAACTCTAGGAATAGCTCACCACTGCAGCATAGTCCCGAACCATAACGACTTTAAAGGAAAAATCACCTCAAATTATGAATAGGCTTTATCAGGGGTGATACATTAGGCAATTTTGGTGGGAGATGTATAAAATTAGAGAGCAAACGCCACCAAAGTGGTGTACTGCAATGGATAGTTTTCTGTAGGAGGAAGAGCACGCACTCTGCACAAAAACTGTCACAGCAACAGTTTCATTATCTTAACAATACATATACACATAATAATACATTATACATATCTCCTCAACGATATGGTCTTTATAGTATCCTAATTCCGTCAATATGTGATGTAATGTTAACGCAAAGTTGATATTGATTAAATTTTAAACAACTTCCTACAGGTCTAACGTGTACTTATTTATATAATGTTAATCTGAATGAAAACAATTTGACTAAACAACTTAATGCTAGGTATATCAACTATGATCTAATTAACAACTTTGCCGTTAGATGATGTCTTATTAAATCGAGTGACGTCGAGATCGAAAAGTGGCTGATGCCATTAGTGGTTCGGCAGCATATGCCGATCCCCAGTGCCATTCTGGCTCTATTCCACTGGCACATACCGTTTCCTAATAGCAGGTGCCAGTTTAAAGTCGTAGGCCACTGTCAGGCTGTCACACCAGTACTGCCCCCTGTTGCATACGCAAATTTAATGTCAGTGTGCTAGTTTTATGGCAAGTACTGCCATAAATTTATATTTTTTCTATCTTTATTGACAATGTTAGCACAAGATAGCTCTGTAAATCAAGGTGGAGTTTTATATGATGTAATGTGTGATTGCATTCTATTAATAAGTTAAGCATGCTAAAAGTATTACAGGTATTATTTGGTTGGCCGGCTCTAAATTTCTGTTATGGAATAGTCAGACTACCTATGGTGTTTAGGCTAACAATAGCCATCTTAGCTAAGGCTAGCTTAAATATTAGGTCCGGGTACGTCGGCAAGGATATATGAAATTACTTTACTGTGATTTCAAAAGCGCATATCCCAGCAACAGAACGGACGAGAGAAACTTATATTATATTATACTATATACATTTAAGGCCATACTTGTCATAAAACTAGTCCACTGGCATTAAATTTACATATGCACTGGGGTCGGTACTGGTGTGGTAACCTGACAGTGGCCTACTTTTTTAAAGTGGCACCTGCCATTGTGAAACTGTATGTGCTGGTGGAGCAAGAGCGGCATACCACTAGGGATCAGCATATGCCGCTGAACCACTAGTGGCATACCAACAGTTACTTTTTGATCTTGGCACTACTGATTGAATCTGCAATAAATGAAACAAACAATTGAACAGTAGGTGGAGGAAGAGAGGAAAGACAGCAAGGGAGAACGAGAAACAGACAAAAGGAGAGGCCTGTAGTTGGTAAATGTGTAAATGAGTATGAGATGTCATAATATGTGCTGATTCAAAGTCTGATCACAAGTGTCATGGAGCACTACTGCATACGTGAAAAAGTTGTATAAAGTTGTTTGTGGCTCCAGAAGGAGCTTTGTAAAATCTGATAAATGTCCTTAAGTGATGTCACTTGAGTCAGTATCGGGTAAGTCTAAAGACTACTAGTTTGAAAATGAAAGAAAATCTGGGGGTGTGGAGTTAGAGAGAAGTGAGCTCTCCAGACCTCTGTAGCCTGCTCCTCATCTCTGGTAGAGGCTAGTGGCTCAAGGCTACATTAGCCGCTACTATCATAACTCACCCAAATCTCTGTCTTAACTGTCGTCTTTTGAGTTGGATTGTGGGTAATGTAGGCTCTAGGTTTTGGAAAGGAAAAATAATTTTTGGAATAGAAAAAGGATATCTCCTTTTTTTATAATCTGTGAACTGTGACTATTACAATGTTTCAGGAATGCAGTGCTTAATTGGTGGCATAATCCTTTAAGTCTTGTCAATTTTCTTCATCAGAGGACCTTTAAGTAGCAACACAAAGAACATTGCATGAATGGCAGTTCTGAATCAATGATCAAAACATATCTCATTAGATAGAAATCATAAAGAAAAAAGCGAGGAAAGGACAATATTACAAGAATATTACAAATATTTAATAAATGGATATATTTACACATACACACACACACACACACACACACACACACACACACACACAAATACACATGCATATATACAAAGACATACACAAATGCAGTTGGACTAAATCACAGTATGTAAAGATGTAGGTTAACAACACCTCCATCTGCTGGCTATACCACCTAGCCTGTGAGGTTCGCAGGGGGCTGGAGCCAATCCCAGCTGACATTTGTTGACAGGCGGGGTACACCCTGGACAGGTCACCAGTCTTGTCCACAAATAGAGAACAACCAGTCATGCTCACATTCACCCCTACAGGGAATTTAGAGTCACCAGTTAACCCAACCTGCATTTCTTTGGACTGTGAGAGGAAGCGAAGTACCTGGAGAAAACCCACGCATGCATGGGGAGAACATGCAAACTCCACACAGGAAGGTCACGGCCGAACCGGGGTTCGAATGCACAGAAGTAGTTTCTTCCTCCATCCACATTCATTAACTCACTGCAGCATGTACTGGAGTCGTTGCTATTTAAAACACAGTCACTTTGCACCCACCCTGCTTAGTTTCCCAGAGTGGCACATTACCTTTGGAAACTGCCAAAAGACTTTAGAATATTTAGAGTTTAGATTTAGATTTAGAATAAGCAAGAAGGGAATAAATGTTTTCCTTCCTGCTGAACTTACTTGCTGCTAAAGTTGCATGTGATATACAGTAAAGCAGGTCACAAAGAATCACTGATGAGACATCTCCTTGGGCACCAATGAAAAGCAGTATCTCACAAACAGTTGCCTGGGGTGTTACTGCTTTTATCTTAACTCAGCTTTGATAAGGTGTCAATGTTTCTTGTCCAGAGCCTGGAGGCTTGTTACCAACAGCTGGCACCTTGAGAATTTTTGTTATTTTGTCAGCAATTTGCAAACCTCAGCTGATGTGAGAGATATTTTTGCAGTTTGATAAGCTTGTGACAAGAGAGATAAGAAGACTTTCTGTGACACATGCTACGTTTAAAGTCTTATAATATGCCAAAGTTTGTTGCTTGACCACTCGGTGCGTCTTCATCACACAGCTGTAATAATGTTCTTCCCCTATGATATCAGTGATTGCCCCCCCCTCCCCGACACATTTGGGTCAAATGTAAAATTCAAGCTTTCAAGTCAAGATTATCTTTAATCTTCTAGGTAGAGAGAGGCTGGGCATTTCTTTATGTATGCATTTATTCTTCCCCATTCCCAGTTTGTCAATTAAGAAAACACACATCAAAGTAGTGTTACCCTGGAGAGTTTGACAGCAAGTATGCTGAAAGGCACAAACTCACAAAGTGATTACAAAAATTCCACCAACAGACTGGGGTCAATACAGAGATTATTTATATTTATATAGACAATGTTAAACTCCTATAGGTTTATAAACACCAGTTTAAATCATTATCGTGAGCCTCAGCCACCACTTCTATGGAGAAGAAGCCAGTCAGAGTTGTGGAATAGTGCTTTAGCAAATGCAGAAGATTTTGTTGTAAGACTTGTGAACAAATCAGGTTTCATAGTTGTTGAAAGCATCCAAAACGGACCAAGAATCCAAAAGTAAATAGCCTTGTATTGTCAGTTTTCTCAACATTGTATTCTTTAACAGAATTTTAAAATTGGTGATTGGATCATGCACCAAAATACACCTTTGGATTCGTAGTTAACTGGTCCCCCAAAGTTTTAATGTGCCGGCTTGTGCCTTTGACTTTTTACCAAATAACCAGATATTTTCTTGCACAGTTCTTAATCTTTTGTATTAACACTTCAGCCAGGAGAGTTTCATGTCCATCCAAGCCAAGACCTGCTCCAACTGTGAGCATGTAACATTGTCTAGGGGAAAAAATGAATGTGATATTTACTTCCAGAACCAGGGGCACTATAAATAGTTTCTCCCACTTCACAACTCTGTATGAAACATTTGGAAATTATTGTACACTGATCTATATTAAGCTTGTGCAATCAGAATGTGATTGTGTCACATTCTGTAATTACATTATGAGCTGTGAATATGAATTCAGTACAAGGTTAAAGAGTCAGTTTTCCCAAATGACAAAAACTCATTGTATTTTCCAACTCCATTCCATCTAGCCGTGTGTTAGTTTTGGTTTTTATTTGCAGGTCTTTGAAAGAACTATTTTCTGCTGAAGGTAAATAGATGAACCATTTTACCCCATCTGTGTAATCTGAGGTACCCTGACTAACTGGGATATAGATTGTTTCTGGAAAGAAGGTGAGTTTTTCAAATGTATTTTTATGCCCTAAGACCCACAATCAAAATTCTACTCACTCAGTGTCGGAGATCTCAAAACCTCAGCAACTGAAACCAAAACTATCTGCAAGTAGGAAAATACAGTATGTTATTTATAAATTTTACTAAGGCTCCGTTGTTACCTAAGTGGCTGAATATGAGGCTCAGCTTTCAAAGAGGCATAGCTTACTCCTTTATTCATACAGTTTTAAAGGAAATGAAACCCACTGGCAATAAGCTACCTTTTTCTTTGCACAGTCCCCTTCTCTCATGTATTTTAACACACTCATTTACCTCATGTGTTCCGCTTCATTGGTTTGGCAGCCCTGATACTGTCAGCTCAGCGGTAGTGAGACACACTGCACTTGCAAATATACTTCACACATGCAAAATGAACCTTGTGTAGTGGTAAAGACAAAGCATATATGGTAAATCAGGAAGAAAAGCAACTTAAAAATGTTCTAAATACAACAGCACTGACAACTTCTCACAGATGTCTCTGCTTTGCTGTGTTAATGTAAGAAAGCCTCAGCTAGAGGCTCCGTGAGCTTTTAGTGATGTTAGCGGTTCTAGGGTTGGTTCGTCCACCATTTAAATGACATTCATGCTCCCCAGAGAATGAATTGTAGTAACTCTGTTGATCCCTTGACTTTTCATCTAGTCTCATTAACAGCTCAAAATTTTAATGGGTTTCATGATTAATACTTACTAAACTAATGACATTTCCATCCACCTCAGCTGTACTGCTGTATTAGCATTTAGCTCAGTAGACTGTTGTGGCCACATGCAGCCTCAAAGAGCTCCTAGCATGGCTGTAGACTCAGTCCTTTTATCATATGGCACATTGGCACTATATAATAATGAAAACTTCAACAGGTGTAAAACAATGGGTCATTATGACGAATGTACTATCAGGTAAAATATTTTTCTCCTATTTCCTCTTTGTATAAAAAACAGTTAAAAAAAAAAAAAGCTGTTCTTAATAAAAAAAAAAGAGATTGTGTTGTAAACCTGTCACTGATCCAAGACAGCAGAAAAAAAATGGCATGACACCTGGAGTATGATGCATCATATTAAGGATGGTTCAGCAGCCACTGAAAACACGTCCCATTATTTATGCAGAGGAAGAGGCAAACTGAGGCGAGAGTGGGCACATTTAATTTCTCAGCTGATTATTGAGACAGATTCTATTTACAGCCTGCACATGGGGAAAATGAGAAAGATGGAGGGGAGGAAGGAAAGAGGAGACACAGAGACCAAGACAGAGAGGGAACAGTCTCAGGGTGATGGAAGGTTTTAATCGGTCATTCTGACAAACCTCATTATAGCCATTACAGTGCAAAGGCAGGAAAAACCATCTTGTTAAACAAATAGCATTTTCTTTCTTTCACAAGTCCCTTATGTCAGCAAAAAAATGAATACTATTTGTGGTGTGGCCTACTTGCCTGTAAACAGACACAGATATCAGGGCTGTATATGTGGATGGCTTCTAGCGTGGCGTGCGATACCACTGAAAGCCTGGTTGGGTACTGACTTCAGGTACCACTATGTCACTGGGTCTTTGCTCCTGTTCCTATAAGTTTCGTAGGTATTGACCATATGGGAACAGGTGTGATAAATCTTCATAATTCTGTTCAGACAACTAGGTCTGCATGAGTGAAAGAAGTGTGATTTGATTGACTGTCACAGATGACGAACTGGCTTGCATCATTGTTGTATAGTTTTGAGGATTGAGAGCCTCGATCAATTCCCTACTTTATACTTGTGCTGTCGTGTGACAGATGAAACAGAAACATAATAACACCTGCAGGCTACTGTGTCATCGGCTATACTGAAACACAGAAACAAATACACAGAGAGTTGACAACAGTTTTAAAAAACTGACCTCGCTTACCCCCGTCACAAGCCGCAGACACAGAGATAAACCTTTTTCTGCCTATAGACTGTCAGTTTGAGGCCTGCAGTTAGAGCTAGCTGGCAGGTGCCAAAGCACCACTTCTCAGCCCCAGCTTGGAGTACATACATATTTGTAACAGTAAAAATCTCTGCAAAAAAATCAGATAATTGCATTGTCATCAGTGTATTTGCTTACACAAAGTAAAGTAGGTGTGTGGAGAGTTCAACTTTGATGGACCTTTCAACATTGAATTAGTTAGCCTTCGCTTTTCAGCTGGCTGCCACACTACTGACGTCAGAAGTAGTATCACAAGTGGTGGCACAATGTCCCTGTGTATGAGTGTTTGGAGTGAGGACGTCACTTACTGGCTCATATCTAGAAATAAACTGTTACTCCCTCTGCATGTGTACTTTGAAGCTGGTTCAGGAACTGAGGGGCGACTGGTTGACCACAATAATATTAAAGAAGGATGCTTTGATGTCTCAGTGATTTCCAGCAGGGCAGGAACTTATTTAAATCCAGTAGGAGGTTGCCACCCCCCGAGTCACAATTGACTGCCTGATGAAGATAAGTGTATCGCCTGCTCTCCATTTTACTTTTATATGTGCATTTTATCTTTAAAATGTTGCTAGTCTTGTTGCTATTAGTCTGAATAAAAGTCGGACTTTTTTATATTAGCTGTTTAACCGTTTCCCACACATTTAATTCAAGCCAGTTTTTCTGTCTCTCTTTGCACTACTATGCTTCAAGTTTTCTTAGTCACTCATTGTCCTTTGTCTGCAGACCAGTTTACACTGTAAAATGTTGGTTTCATTACTGAGGTACACTATTAAGTGAAATGAAATGAATGAAAACAGTCATGTTGATGTAAGAACACTCATGAAATAATCAGTTAAGGCAAATATTATTTAAAATGCTTACATAGGAGTGAGCATCTTAATCACAAATACCCAGTTTTTACTCAAATTTCTATTTATAAGATTCGGGACTGCAGGTATTTTTTACAACACCATATAGAGTTAGATAAGATATTTTTAAAAATATAAGAAATACACAGAAGAAAAATTTACAAAAATCATTGTTTTTGACAATGCAATGATTTAATGTATGCACAGTTCCTTTAAATTGTAGGCACTTTATAAATTAGCTGTGATAAACTTGGCAATTTATGACATATGAGTCTGTTGCACTCTTCTGTAATGCTCAACCACCTTTCTTGTTAGCACTTTGCGACCAAAGGATGGCATATACAATTCACAATTCAAAGCTATGTACAAGAGGGAGAGAAACTTGTATATTCCTATGAAATCAGTTACTTCCACTAAGGCTATGATTTCATATCCTTATTAATATAGGAATGGGTAATGACAGGCTATACTTTTTTCTCTCAAAATGATGTCAAATCTGCAAGGAGACTTCAAAGCGAAAGAAATACTCTACTCAAGTTCTTGACGTCCTAAGCAATAACTTTTTCTGTGTGATACAAATGGCCCTAGCCAATTCACCACTGTGCTTGTGAGTTTTAGCACACTATTTATGGCATACGTGTGTGGGCGCGTGAGAATGGGGCCACTGAGGTCGAAGTGAGATGTGTGAAGTTGAGGCCAGATAATTTGTCTGGTGATGCAGATGCAGTTTCCGTCCCCAAAGTGACATTATTGAATCCCTGAAAGAAAAAAAAAAACTTGGGGGAAAAAACTAATTGCCTGACCTTTATCGACTCCTTTGGAGGAGACACAGACCAATGCACACCGTCCCTCGTTACATCCGCATAATTAACGTCAATCGATCTGGCTCCCCTTTTTCTCTCCTCTGATGCGGAGCAATGTGCCAAGTTGGAGAGTGACAGCTGTCGTGCAAAGTGACATGAGGCAAATATATTAGCTAGACAGTCAATGGCTCTGCTAAGGGGAAAAAAGAGCAAGACACGGAAATCTATTACAATTCACAGTGGGATGTCAATCGAAAGCAGTATTGACTGTCTTTATTTGGATATCAATAGCTTTGTCCAGCACACGGATTTTTTTTGTCGTCCATCTTCGGATGTACCATATATCAGATTGAGTAAAGATGACTATGTTGGGACACAGTCCTCTAGAAAAGATCCTGTTCTAAATGAAAACCCAAGAATAACTTTATTCTGTTTTCTGTGGGAGTTGACATTAGTAGAAAAAGGAAAAGTCTGAAAAAGACAGCAAGTCTTCCATACTGAGCAACCGTATACTGTAGTTTCTAACTAAATAAGGTAAAACATTATTAAAATGCTTATGGGGAAATTCAAACGGCTCAACATTACTAATCATAGCAGCTACTCAAGGTTTTGTTCGAGGAGAAGCATGAAAAGATTAGTCATGATGAACAACTTGAAGTCAAACATTAAACATTTAATCATAATCGGGATAATATAAAGTCGAATGCATGCCTCAATCCTCTTATTGTGTTGAAATGCCGGTGCAGAACTTTCCTGCATCTCACCACCTGAGGAGAAAAACGGCTTTATTTCCTCCAAGGAGCCCACTCCTTCTTCACTGTCAACTCTCACGCCATTTGCATACACGGTCAAGAGGTCACAGACTCAGCGGCGTAGTCTGACATTTTAATTCTGTGCAGACAGCCAGAGTGTGTGCCCTAGTCCTTTCCTAACCCATCTTCACTACCTTCGCTCAAAGGTAAAGGAATGCCAAGCTTGGTCGCCACGTCATATTTCTGTTTTAAAAAATGCTGCATATAACATTTAACAAATGTTCTGGGTACACATAATCATTCCCACATGTGCGTTACTGAAATGACGCTGTTTTCCAAAGACGTTGCGTTTACTGTAAAGGTTTTGACCTTGTGATTGTTGTAATAATTTGAATGTTTTAGGCTGTGAACAAATACAGCTTGTATATGACCAACAAAATAGGAAAGATCAGCCTAACTTAAATTAAAAAGAATACCTAAAAATAAAGTTAAAAAAACCAACAGAAATTCATAAGCCTACTGTATAATTTGCCTGGGTCCCTGTATGTGGTCTTGAGAGGAACTCTCAGCTACAAGAAATAACACCTTGGTGGCACAAAATTCCTCTCACATAGCTTTTATAGTCCACAGGTTTAAAGAATTGTGGATGGATCCTGGCCAGCAACCACCACATCCAACATCCTGTATGCAGAAGCAATACTACTTAAATATTAATGTTGTTATTTACAACTGACAGAATAGCTCCCTGTCACTGAACCTGTGATCTGCATGCATGTGTCCACATTACTCCACACACCTCTTGTTTACCATCAATTTATTGAAGAAATTACACAAACGTCCTCACAGTATAAAGGGCAGTAATTGCCTGCACGGCATGTTTGTCGTGATGGTCCCAAATCATCCATGTTGCATAACTGGCGTTTCCCTGTGCACAAAAGCCTTTTTCTGCAGCGGCAGCTTGAGGTGTGGGGAGTTTGCCAGCGTCGGCGAAAAGGGGCTGAAGAGGCATTCTGGTACCTCCAGAGTCTCCTTATTTACATTTCTAGCTGGCTAGCTGCTTGTCCACTCGCATTCAATAGTGAGCTGGTTTCGCTCAGAGTTGGATGGTGAATTAACCCTGCTGCTTTAGCGTGACGAGGGAAACTACTGGAGGGCTGCTTGTGGTCACTCCAGGAGGCTCATCCTCATGCTATAACAGTGGGGGTTAATGTTTTGCAGCTACATCCAGTATTAAAAAAAATGTATTTGCCTGTACAAAATTGGTGTATTTGAATAAAAACTCCCAAACCTGTTGGGAAAGTGCAGGGCTGCCGTGTTAAATATAAGGTTACATCGCGTTTCTGTTATTTGATCAAACCTGAGTATTTACAAGAGAAATGAACATATCAAAACTCCATCTACTGATGAAAAGTGTTCAATGTGGTTGAAAGCTCTGAAAATAAAGCCAGTACGTGGACCTTGAGTTTGTTTTGTCAAACGACATATATGTCATTTTATTGTTTTCTGTGACAAATCTGTTTTTTCCATTACAGAGAATATTAGTGGTGTTATGTAGCTTTTTGACCTAGAATCCTGGCAGGCAGCATCAAGTATTTACAAAACTGTAAGACACAAGAAAACATGAATTATCAACTCCTCTGTCCTCTGGATGCTCTACGCTGTGTTTCCTTCAGAACTGATAACTCCGGGGTTAATTTATCTAAGAATTCTGAACTGGTCTGTGCAATTTGCTGTAATTTGCCCCTTCACCAGTAATGTAAGTTCACATTAATAAACAGATAAATATGAACAACAGCTGACTGCAGTTTGCTGATTGAGATGCGCCACAATCCTCCTGAAAGAAGACCAGATCCTAATATTTTAGACACTCTCATCCCGGGTCGCTGGTGTGTGCAGAAGCTCCGATGACATTGTTCTGACCTCCAAAAGGAACCAAATTAACAATCAATAAATGTGAATGATTTTTTTGATGGGCGTCTATGTGGAAAAGCGTGTATTGATCTCTCCGCCATGCTGTACTGTGATACAGTATATGATATTCCTTCATATATCGGATTCTCTCACACACTTTGTTCTCTTTGTTATGTCATGTGAGGCTGGAAGAAAAATGAATGTGCTCAGTCTGAGGAAAAAACATGTCAAATATTTCTTCTGGCAAGCAGCACATGAACTACAGAGGCTGTCAATTTGCCACCATTCCAGTTGAGGATTTATCATATCCAAAAAACATATTTGCAATATTTGATCTCCATTTCTGTTTTTCACATAATGTTCAGCACAATGTGCTATGTGCATGTAAGTACTGTCTAAGAGCTAATCTGGAGAATAACAAAGGAATATCTCATAGATGTTTGATCACAGCTTTATTTGGCATCCAAATTTATTTCATTGTTTTGTAGTCTTGGATTTTCTCTTTATTTCCTAGTTAATACTTTAACAGTTGTGCTTGGTTTACAGGAGAGACACTGTATGCTTGTCAGGGCTCATCAGCTTATTTGAAGGGGCACATTCCAATATGTCATTTTGTGGATTTGCCATATTTAAGCAACAGGCAATTACAGCATAAAGTGACACATTAGTCAATAAAGATTTATGAAAAATTTCACAGCTTCTGAAAAACACATTTCCGATGAGGCCTTTTTCGGTTTAATTCTCTCTATTTTTCCCTGTAGTGCTATTTTTTAGTTATTTAGGTAAGAAAGAAAGAAAAGAAAGGCAGAGAGGCAGTTTGTCTGAGGACCAAGATTTCAGACGTTGTTATTGTTGTTATTGTCTCTCCTACAGGTATACCACATAAACAAAATTCCTTGATATGATTATTAAAAAGACTATCAAATAATTTTACAATATAATAAAAATTGAATATTACTGTTCAAAAACAGAAAAAAAAAAGGGTTTTGGAGAAGACACACGGAGGTCTACAGCCTCCCCTCAGCCTTTCCAACAAAGGTAAAATACATGACACATATCTGCTAAATACTCACTGAGAAAAGTTTTCAACTCAATATTCAGTCGATATTTGAATGTAGCAACTAATGACTAAGTTTAGGCAACGGAAAGTGCCTTGTCCAGATAAGGAAACGATTGTTATCCCTGTTAAACTGACATAACACTGTAATAGCAGTGAGCTTATGGATATACACAAGATGCCGATGTCAGAGACAAACACTTCATCTATCCACTAATTCAGCCTAGTAGCCCTATAAATTCCATTTATATTGGATGACTTTGCACCTTGAGATTCATGTTCAGTGCCAACACAGGAAGTATCGTGCCCTTCATGTAGTGAGGCAAAAAGTAAGAATATGGAGGTTGGACTTCCACGTAAGATACTGGAGCTTGCATTCTTTTCACAGACCTGCCATTAACATTAACATTAACATTTATTAAACATAACTGCAATCTTTTCCTAACCTTAACCAAGTGCTTTAGTTGCAAACACAACCAAAAGCACAATTCTTCTCCAACCTTACCCTGACCCAGTTTCCATGTACATACTGTATATTTTAGAGTGAGATTGTCATTGGACATGAAAAAAAATATTGTCTCGTTATTCGTGTCTGGCCAAAGGGTTAACTAACTGTGTGAGTGTGAACAAGTAGTTTGAGTAATAAGTAGGAATTTCCCATTATAAAAATTTTATACATGTCTGCTTGTAAAAATAAATACATTCATAATGATAATCAGTTGGCCTCAACTTAAAGCATTGAAATATATTTACAAATACTTTTAATGAAAAACAACAACACAAGTATTACACTTTACACTGACTTTCATTGACATTGACTAACTGAATGTTGTTGTTTTGTTGACTAAAAAAATGAAATGATTTTAATTTAAAACTATTATCTGGTTTTGTTACATATCAAGTTACAATTCATATTGTCTAAAAAAAAGTATATGGTACGAAGTTAAGCTCTATCTGGCAGCTACAGTTGAGAAGAATTGTAAAGGGCGATGGAAGTACAGTACACAGCACGAGCGTAATTGATTATAATCATGTGAAATAGTTTTGAAGGTAAAAGTCAGGAATGCTCAGAGGGTGAGGATCTAGGCAGTAATTTTGACTACACTTGTGTAGAAATTCTAACCTCCCGAGACTGTCTACTTTCTTATGTCACGTAACATGCATTATTCAAAAATTCTCACTGAAAACATGGCGGAACAAAATGCCTAATGAGAGATTCGGAATTTATTTTTTAGCAGCATCCCAGATAACACCACCACTCTCTATCTCATCTGAAACAACTCAGCCATAAAATGATGCCATTCAATGGGCCATTATACTCTAATCAACAACGAGGAGCTGAGTCTTCTACTCCCAGGGTTAAACTCACCTTGAATGGAAAACCACATGAGGAAAAGTAAATTACATGCAGATGTCAACATGTGCATTTTTTTCATCAATGTGAACAAAACGCAAACATGTCATTCACGTGCTGGAATATCGTGCCGGTCAGACAGTAGGTTCCTTTATTGGTAGCTTATTGCTCAGATAACAGAGGTATATGATCTTTGAACAGCTTGGATGGGAGGATGTAATTTAAAGTTCAAGGGTTTGCTACCAGGGGGCTCAATGGGGACCGTTAGGCCATTACGGAAACGTAATATTATTATATTATTCCTCAATTCACTCCCTATCTCCCCATCTCACAGCACTGTTTGCTAGGATTTTCTGGTCCAAACTGTCCAAGTGGGTACAATCATGCTGTAAATATTAAAATGCCAATAATTTATTGACTGCTCCAGGACCAAATTGTTAAATAGTAGTTTTGTAGTTTTGATAGATTTGTAGGTGTGTTGTTTTCCATAGGCTAAATTAACCAGGGCTCCAGAACACCTAGAGGTCAGCAAAATGTTTGGACTTGCAGGCCTGTTGAAATGCATTTCTTATAAATAAATAGCCAAAACAGTCATTATCACAGATTCGTCTTTCTGCTCACAACTGGCTTGAATTAGCAAGACAATGAACTGAGACTATAAAATTCATGATCACGCTGATCTCACATTTAATCAGGCCGAAAGTGAATATATATGACCTCATCACAATAACGTAACCCAAGGGAATACAATTTACTCTGACCTCATGGATACGATCAGTAGATCTGCACATTTTTGCTGAGCAGAAGATGGAGTTGAATGTATAGGTCACAGGCGACTGGGTTCCATCACAAAGCAATGAAACGAGGTTGGGGCCTGAGGAGCCCACATCATTTAAATTTAGGATGTGTCTGACGAGCCCTGACAGACTGTGGTCACTCCTTTGGGGTGAGCTGCTATTGTTGCCAGCACAGATGTGGAGGGAGTTAAACATGAACATATGGTCCAGGAAACCACACGCATGGAATGACATACATACTGACACATTCATTTTACCTTGTGCGCAGTTTCAGAAGGACTGGGAAAAGGCCATCCTGCTGTGCTGAGCGAACCTCCCACCTGTTCCACTGGGAATGGGCATTATGGATCCTTGGAATGGCCTGTTGTTCCCCACTGTCAGCGTGTTCCCCTCACATACATCACACACCTACTGTGTTCCTGTGGAGTAAAACTAAATGGAGTGACATGGGTTTGGAAAATCAGAAAGAGAAGAGAGTGGGTGACTAAAGCAGAAGAGGAGGGACTTGGACTTGGAATATAGAAAATACAGTATAGCGCAGAGTAGGAGAAGGGGTGTAAACTGGGATAAAAGTAGACTTAGTGATGAGAGGGATTCAGATGACGGTATGCTAGCTTATAAAACATGTTTGGCTGTGCAAGCCCTTTTTATTTTTCAGATGCTGAAGCTTGGCCTATCACATTATTTCATGTACTGTATGTGCAAAAGAAATACGTACAACAACACAAAAAACGTGTTGTACCATTTAATTAAAGCCTGAGGTATGTCACCATCACAGGCAACAAAGAGGAAGGAAAAGGAACATAAGGACAACATGGATCATCTGATCCCTACTTTGAGTTGAAAGTGGCCTGGCAAATAGTTTTATGTTGTGTAATGACAGCAGAAACAAAGCTGAGATTTTTACCCCATTTACACCTGGTATTATCATTCTATTTGCATCAGAATATGTTATCTGGATGAGTACATCTGATCAGCCTTTGCTTTATACCTGGTATTAATACTGTAAAGGTTCTCCTTATCTTGGTTCTGCCCACATTGTGACAGGCAGAGCTGAAGAACTAGACTCGACAAGAAAAGGTGATACATGATCATGACGTGATCCTTAATGGATCCCCGGCTCAAACTCTGATCCCACTCAGTTGGAATTTTTAATTTAAGCAGATCGTTGACTACGCCTTCACCAATCTGCTTGTATACTGAACAATAACTTTTTTCCCTCAGATGATTTCCTTTTGTACTAAGAAAAACAAAATCCGATCACAAGGCAAGCCAGACCACCTCCTGATGGGGTCTGGCCGATCCAGTCACATTCAGATAACAGAGAATTCTGCACACATTTACCCAGGTCTTTGCCAGAGGATACTAGAAGGTCCTCGTTTTATTGATTTATCTTAGACCAGCTGGTAAATTTTGTATGCTCAGTTCAAGTAAATTTTATTTATATAGCCCAAAATCACAAATCACCCTGAAAAGGGTTTATGATCTGTACAGCACGCTATATCCTTACACCATCGTTTCAATTAGGGAAAAACTCTAATCAGCAACAGAGATGTGATTACTCTTCCAGAGGAGAATCAGGGAGAAAATCAGGATAACAATATCATCCGTACATTTCCATCATGAAAACCTAAAAAAGGACAGATTATACAGTACATACACAGAAGGGGAAAAACTCAAGGCCTTTAATCGCACAGAGGGAGAAGAGACAAGAGGTGAGGCTGAGTCTCCTGGGGGATGAAGATCCAGATCTATGACGTCTTGAATGAGGCACTGACACCCATGGGAGAGAGGAGGAGAGATTGCATGTGTGCCAGTGTAAATAGAGTCCTATAGCCTTTGCTAAGCTTACACCATTTTACTGTTCTATGTTGAGTCAGTGTTTAAAATAATAGGCTATTGGTATCCTTTGGCAAAATCATGAGCAGCCGTTTGATTTCTTATGCACTAGAGTCTGTATATGCAAATACACAAAACGTTCCGAGGACATTCCTAAGTGTAACTGAAAAGCCACTAACCGGATCACGCGTCATTGATTACATAGCATTTTGTGTCTGTGTTTTGCTATCTGTCATACGTTGCTTCATCAAACCTGCTTTGTCTTATTCAGGAGGACTGAAGTCTGTTCCTGCAAGCACATGGGGGGAAGCCAGGTAAACACCCCAGACAGTTTGCCCTTCCATCTCAACGTTTTCGGCTCATTGCTCGGTGTGTGGGCAGACACGTTAAGAACTTCACCACACACTCAGAGAGCAAATCCCAGGGTATTTTCTCAACGTAAAAGGGCAAGTAAATTATGACCTTAGAAAGATCTGAGAAATACCCACGGTCTGTTTGTGTAAATACCTTTTCTGTAGACAGCACAACTCAGTGATCAATACAAAATTCATGTAGAAGTGCCGAATGCGTTCGTTTTTGCGTTAAATGTTAAAAAAAAAAAAAAAAATCGAACTTTTATATTCTCTGTGGACCTTCTTAAGGCTGTATCCTCTCAATGATGTCTGAAAAGCATGAGTGGCAGGATAGATTCTCATTGCAGTAGTTTACAGAGATTTTTCAAATGGCTTTCTTCATTGTGCATAAAGGAGTGCACAATGAAGAACGCAAACACACACACGCCACTGTTCCTGCTCCTCCAGCAGAACTGTATTTGTTGGACTAATAGATTGTTTCCTGTGTTTCAGTGGATTTCAATATTAGTCAGTAGCTCTCTCTCTGGCTCTGTCGTGTTCTCCACCAGCTCCAGAGGTGAATATCCGTCTCTTTTGCTGCTAAATGCTTAATTGTATTCACCAGCTACCCTTCTGCCTGTCATTTGGTGCTGGCCAGGCAGCATATGGTAAGTTTATGAGACCTTTGTTGCTGGACACAGCTGCCTGCTGTGGCCGGAAAATGCGTTGCAGAGAGCAGAGTTGAAGGAAACAAACATAACGAGCTGAAAGATGCTAAAAAGCTCCGTAGAGCTGAGGGGAGCTGCAGTGAGGTGACAACAGTGCAAGCGAGCCCATTCGCAGCCCTAATAAATATGATGGAACTTTATCAGACTCTAGATGCACATACAATGACTGTAAAAAGATTCTATTCATACTGTATTTTACAGTTCTGCAAAGCTGCATCTCACTTGTCTAAAAACGTGAAAGCCCTTGTTGTTGTTTTTTTTTAGTTTATCTACAGCTCCCTCTTTTTTTTATCTCTGACTTTTACCCGAATTTTACGTTTTCAGTGTACTTCAAGAAAAGTGCCTGTAACGATAGTACAATCAGTGCTGTCAGGGCAACCTTGACTTTCCATTGCAGTGGCTCAGTAGAAAGCTTCTAAGTAACTCAGCTTGTTCTTCAAACTGTCTCATAACATGCAGTCGAACAATCTTTTTTTTTTTTCTTGCCATGCCATGTCACATAATTTTTGTGTCTCATTCAGTCTCTTGCACTATCTCCCATTATACTTTTAACTGTTCAAATGTATGCATGAAGATTTTCACCTGAAGATTCTCATCTGACAAAACAATTCAGCTCAACAAACGTTTCTAAAATTTTTGTAATTAAAATGTTCCTAGCTGTGTTTATGTCAATGTATGGATGTGTGTGTCTCCTCAGATAGAACAGGCGGCGAGGTGATGCATTTTTCGAAAGCAGTTTGATATTGAAGCACAACTTTCATGATAGCATTTATTGTAAATTTGATATGTCTTATCTGTATAAAATCTCCCTTATACTGTAAATCAAGGGGATCTTTAGTGGGCTGGTAGTTTTTATTTTCTTCCGGATGTCCTGTCATGCTTACAGGCAAACGAGGCATGTGGCATATGAAAAGAAGAGAAAAAAAATCCCACCTTGAAAACAGTAAATAGTTTCATCAGTGTGATTAGTAAAAAAAAAAAAAAAAAGACTGATTATCTAGGCAAATTTTGTATTTTAATTTTTTTTTTGGTCATTAAATTTTGTTTTTCACCATAGTTCTGTGGAAGCCAAAGTATCCCACTTGAAGAGTTTGACCATTTAAAATGAGTAGACATTTCTAGTGGTTAATTACAATCAATTACCGATACACTGATACATTTTTAAATCAAATTATGAAGTGATTCCTTAAACTTGTTATTCTATCAGTGAATCAATGTGTAGATTCATCTACATCTAGACTAACACACTAATATGTATGTGTGCAATATTTTGATGAGTTTAAATAGCACTGACAAGTAAAAAACAGTCATGCTTATGTGATAACCATCAGAGTAAGATGCTGGGGATAGCATTATGCACAAGATGAGTTTTCCTTTGACACTGAGAAAGGCTAATTATGGACATAAATACACTCCACTGCTTTTAAATGGGTTAATTAAGACTGTATCATTGGCAGCAGATGACAGTATGAAAGCAGCCATCGGGCTTATAAAAATGCTCATAGCCTTGCATTTGCCAGCCGAATCCCACTACCATTATTGGTTTTTGCAACATTTCTGCTGTGAACTCCAGAGTTTCTGATTTTGATGTTTAAATCTTGCTCCTCTCATTCTTATTAGTCTTCAGGGAATGTATTATTCTACCCCTGGTAAACATGTCTGTCAGCTTTATAACCCAATTCAGCTTGAGAGGCTAAAAATAATTGTGGACTACTATGGTCATAAAGCGCATCCGAGCTGTTAGATTGTTCTTATTTGGGAGTTGTTCTTCAAAATTCTTTTTTTCCCCCCCAGAAATCCACAGCTTGCTTGACTGCATTTAAGTCACACAGTAATTCAGTCAGTAACGCATGAGCAAAGCAATGGTTCCTGTTCAGAGACAAATAGTTAACCATTTCTATGGTTGACATTTTTGTCTAATGAGGGTTTTTGAGTCTTACTCTGCTAATATATATATATTTTTTAAAAGTCAGATAATTGTAAAATACATGTGGTGATTATATCCAGAAATAGCAATATGGCATGCACTAGCTATATATTACTGTCAATCAATCAATATCAGTTGGCATTCAAGTTGTGCTGCAATGTTGCATCTCAATACACCACTATCATCAAAAGTGTTGCTCTTATCCCAACATTACATGAGTGCAAGCCCTTCCAGCCAGGCAAGTTAACCCCTCTAGGGACTTTAGCACGTATACATTTTAAGGCATATTTTAACATTGATATTACCTTAATGAATTCTTGAAGAAAATATTAATGATTGAATAAATCTTGGTTATAAAAAATTATTGCGGATGCAAATTGTGGACATTGTGTCTGTTTACTAGAAAATTCATTTGTCTTTTGGGATGACGACAAGAGGAGACACGACAGACTTAGTCTTAAAGAAAACTAGGCCGAAGTCTTATTTTATTTATTATTTTGATGTTTAGAAGAATTAAAGTTAAGTTGAATAGATGTTATAAAAATACGATTTGTCACTCATGCGTCCTGCTGATTTCGGTGCCGCTTCATTCTCTGCTTTTCATCTTATTTAGTGTTTATTGGCAATTGGCAAACCAGCTTAGAGGTGCATTACCGCCACCAAGTGGACTGGAGACACTACACTCTCATTCATGGGCTCTCTCAGTCTCATGTTCATTTATGTTCTCCCCTTATTCAGTATAATCCAGTGTTTGGCTTACTATCAAACCGGTTTGAAAATTTTTTACACCGGCACAACACTATCTTGCACTGTGTACTTATTAATGTCTGAATGATGCCAACTTCAATTCAGGTGCCAGATCATTTTAATATGTACCACAAACATAAGAAAGAACACCTCTAGTAAATGAATACAGGACTTCTAACTGTCTGTCATTGTGACAGTTCTTTGTTCAGACTGGTGTAAAATGCTTTGACATAAACACTAATAAACAACCAGAATAAATTAAATACTAAAATAAAGTAACCATAAATGCATAAATGAAAAAAAAAAAATGAAAAAAAGAAATATCTGAAATATCTGAAATATCACAAAACATGAAACTGGCAGCTCATATATCGGCTACTCTACATAACACTTTGCTCAGATTCAACAAAAAAATTGTAATGTCAGTACAGGTACACACTATGTTAGACAACAAAGCTAGCATGTTAGACATTCCCAAATAAGTAGATTGGTTAGGTTAATGTTTTTTTAACTTAAGCTACCTCATTTTTTAAATGGATCAACCTGCTGAGGATAAAATGGAGTTGCTAAGTTAGCTTAACTTATTTACCTCATTTCCAAACATTAATAAATTGCTGAGGATACAAATATGGCACCGTACATCATCATGGACTTAATACATATTCATTGCAGTTATTTGCACCTTCCTCACCTGCAAACTCAGCAATAACAATCTTAGATGATTACAGGCCTTGTATCTCTCTGCTTTTCCCAGATAGCAAAATGAAACTTCTGGCCCAACATATGCTTGGGTTCTCAGGCGGTGTCTGGCCCATATACTTCCACATTTGGACTGATTCCAGTTGTTATCCTCCAGTGTTGGTTGAGAGCCAGGATGATTTTCTGTGTGTGTGCGCCAGAATTGGTCCAGATGTGGAAGTAGCATCTGACAGTCATGCTGTATGTGAGCTGACGAACCAGGCATATATTGAGCCAGAAGAAACACAAATATATGGCCCAAGTATTTGCCAGAAAAAATCTTGCTCTCTAGGTTGTGACTGTTCAAAGTTCAGGCTGGGGTGACTTGTTCCTGCAACATAAAACTTTAGACATAAGACACTTTATTTGTCATTGTAGGCATACAACAACAAAGTTATGTTTGGTAACTGTCAGAGACCAGCGGCTACAGTTCTGGGGAAGAAGCTCTTCTTCAGTCTGTTAGATCACCTTTTGATGGCTCTATATATCTTCCCCGATGGCAAGGCCAGCTTTCTTGTATAGAGAGCTAACATGAGAGGTGTCCAGGTTTGGGAGCACAGTTCCCATAATCTTGCCAAACGTGCTGTTTTTTTACCATCTGGACCAAGTCCCTTCTGTTCTTGGCCGTCCAGGAGACATACCACACTGTGGCACAGTGGTAGATGATACTCTCTATGGTGCGTCTGTAAAAGGGCTCTTTGAGTTTTCTTAGCAAGAAAAGCTTTTGTTGAACTTTCTTCACCAGGTGGGAGGTATTAAGGGACCATGAGAGATTTTTTGTTATATGGATTCCCAGGAATTTGATGTCGTTGACACTTTCCACCTCCTCACCCTTTGAGAGGGGAATGTGTGGTGTGATCTCCACACAACCCTGCAGTGCACCTGTGGCTAATCCGAGGTTGTTGAGTTTGTCTACCAGTTTACGGGGGATTATAGTACAGCAGAGCTAAAAAATCAACGAATAGCATCCTGACAAATATGTTTGGATGCTACAGGTGGGACAGGGCTGTATGAAGTGCGATTGAGACTGCATCCTCCACAGATCTGTTTCCTTGATAAGATAACTGGTGGCTATCCAGATCCTATGCGAGGATCACAGCACGAGTCACTGCCATTACACAACTGCTTCTTGATTTTTCTGTAACTGTGACACAAAGCAATTTAAATAATGATAACCAAAAAAAAGAAAATAGTGAGGTGTCCAAGATAATGAAACTAACAATAATAATTCTGGGCATACACTCTGTCTAGGGTGACACATATGGCTGAAGTGCTGTGGTGGTTTTGTATTTTTCTATTGTGTTGGCCTCTAGCCAAACTGTAGTATGTGTATTATGCTATTAAATCAAATGCCACCAAGAGAAATTCTTTTGTACTGTGCAAATACAGTAATTCTTACATATAGTTATTCATCTCGTGTCCAGTTTCTTTCACAGCAGAGCACATGAAGAGTAACTGATATTCACTTTCATCAAAAGGAGGCAGATATCTCTGTGTGGATAACCTCCTCTGTTCCACCTCTGCCTGAGGAAAGCTCAACATGTCTTTCCCAAAGCATAATGCGCACTGCTTCTGGTAAACACTGTTTCTGGGAGACGATGAGATGAGGCTCACACAGGTACATGTCAAAGAGAAGTGGAAAGGAATTCATTAGTTGAGATTTGACATTAATATTACTTTCATTTCCAGATGTCTGAGGAGTGTTTAAACAGGGTGTGAGCAGAATCGCAAGCAACATCTTCAACATTAAGAGGCCTGATGGTCAGAAAAATAACTTTCATCCAGCAAATGTCTAAGTTGACACCATCCTCAGTGTTTGACAGAAGTGCAAACATCCCAAACATGCACCAAAATATTTGTGATCTGTCTTCCAACTCCCCTGGTGGGTAAAAAAGCTTCTGGCATTCCACATTCACTTTGAGATATTTTGAATAATAGCAACACCCTCCACCATCCTGTGACCATCTGTTCACAGAGCCAAAGAAGCAAGTTTCTCTCTGACCAGGGGGTAAATGCCATTCAGTATCAGTTATGATCAAAGAATGGCAAGATGATTCTGGGCCTCCTGGGTGACCATGTGCTGGTAATTACATGGAAATTCTGGCCTAGAGGCTTTGAGCTGAGACCACAGCCATAAGATAGAGGGGCTATGAGGATCAGAGAAGAAACAGGCACATTAGATCCTCTTGAATGAGAATTGTCCTTCCAAATGTCATGGTTTAATTAAAAACTCAAGTTCATGTAAAATTACATAAGATATTGTATGTGTAACTATTGTGAAAATGTGACTGTCCTTTTAGAAACTCTCACTGATCGGTTTCAAAATTTCTATTGTTGCACTGAAATATGTTCAAGGAGGATGGATACTGTATGTGACCTTTTTACCTTTTTTCTAACATTTTGGTGTGGTGAATTCCCCTGCACTGCAGTCCATGCTGTCACTGCTAATTCCCACTGTTGGCCTGGTAAGAATGTAAACAGCCACATGTCTCCTCTGACACACGTGGAGTCACCAGCTGTGTATTTGAGCTTCCAGTGAGGAGCTTCACCAAGAAGATAAAACTCATGCAGAGGTTCAGGTCTCCCAGATCCCAACTCCCTCTGCACAGGTATCACAAACAACCAGTATGAGTCCCGCATGAATTCCTTACAGGCATCCTACAGGTAATCATTGTCGTGTTTGAAAGAGCACCGGAAGACAGAGGTAGCCCTACCTGTTACTTCCATTGTAGTGTCTGACTGGTGTTAAAAGGTGCTGGAGGCAGGTTTTGTTACATTTAGACAAGGTCCGGCTTACTGGCTCCCCCCGTTTCCAGTTTTTATGCCAAGCTAAACTAATCATTTCCTGGCTGGAAAAAAAATGTTCACATTAGCCTCCGACTTGTATTTCTGAGTCAGAGGTATTGGGAATTTCTGACACCAACGATGTCTCCACCTTATTGAATAGAACTACAGCCATGTCCACAAATTGTTGACAGAATCGCTGCAAATACACTATCATTGGCAGTTATTTCAAAGTAAAATCCAATATTAACACTAATACAACTGATTAGACTAATTTTATAGGTGCTAAATACTGCTTTTAATCTGCTTTCACTTGGTGGCAAACTAATACAAATAACCCAACAAAAGTAGCTGATTTAGGCTGTTTATTTCGTGTGACTACATGGTTGTGGTTACCCGTAAGTGGAATACTGTCATTTAGATGGACACCCGCATTACAAGCCAGGCAAGCACACACTGAAATACGTAGGAAGAAAACAAAACACTCTAACCCTGCATATATAAAGGGCATCTAAGTATATCAGCGTATGAGAGAGGAGGATCAGCATCTGAAAAGATGCTTTAGCTGAAGAGGATGCTCTCTGGAGGCCCCCCATTCTATTAGACTGGCTCATCAAAACATTTCTTTGTTCTGGACCTGTAATATTTTACTTCATAAGAACCAAGGGAGTCAGACTGCAAGATATTCTCCTTCCCAAATGTGCCTCAAGTCTCAGAAAGTCACATTTAGATACTACGTTGACTCTTACATTTATTACAGCACGATCTGTCAGTGTAACTTGTGCTTCCAATGTCCTAGACAAGGTATGTTTTAAGTCGATAACATAAATCATGGTGGGTTGAGAAAACTACTCTGAAATCAATGCCAAAAAGGTCTTCTTATCAAAAATATAATTCTCACCTCTTATAGGTAGTGGGACCCTAAGCCATTATACTTCTCTCAGTTCTCATTCAATCAAGCGTGTAATTTCTGTATCAGAATCAGTTAGCTCCTCATATTGCATGTTGGTTCATTCATTAATCACTCAGTAGCTCTCCTTTGTTTGTAATAATCATCAGCATTAGAGTGTGAAGACTCAAAACCCCAACATACTTTAACTATATTTTAGAATATCATATTTAAACATGGTTATCCTTATCATGATCCCATATTTGATGGTGCGATATTGGAGTATACATATTTTTAGTAAATCTCAATGTATATGAGATGTGTTATGAACACATTTAATAAAATTCCACACCCATGTTTAATATACTGAATACACTAACCTTACTGCTTATTCATGCAATTATCACATCAGCCAATCATGTAGTGTATAAAATCCTGTAGATACAGGTCAGCAGCATCAGTTGATGTTCACATCAAACATCAGAATGGGGAAAGAATGTGATCTCAGTGACTTTGACCTTGGCATGACTGTTGTTGCCAGATGGGCTGGTTGGAGTGTTTCTGAAACTGCTGATCTTCTGGCATTTTCCCGCACATCAGTCTCTAGAGTTGGGTCAGAATGGTGCCAAAAACAAAAAAACATCCCGTGAGCAGCAGTTCTATGGGTGGAAACGCATTGTTAGTGAGAGAGGTCAGAGGAGAATGTCCAGACTGGCTTGAACTGAAAAAAAAAGGCTACAATAACTCAGGTAACCACTCTTTACAACCGTGGTGAGCAAAAAGCCTGTCAGAATGAACAACACTTGAAATTTATTGTGGATGGGCTACAAAAGCAGAAGACCACGCTGGGTTCCACTCCTGTCAGCCAGACATCTGAGGCTGCAGCAGACACAAGCTCACCAAAACTGGACAGTTTAACACTGGAAATGTAGCCTGGTCTGATGAAATCTGGATTTTTGTTGGGGCGCTAGGGTCAGAATTTGGTGTCAAAAACATGAATCTATGAACCCAACCTGCCTTGGGTCAACAGTCCAGGCTGGAGATGGCTGTAATGGTGTCAAGAATGTTTTCTCAGCACACTTTGGGCCCCTTAATACCAGTCAATCAGGGTTTGAATGCCACAGCTTATCTATATCTATTCTACCTATAGGGCAGAATGGGAGATTGGTAGCACGAATGCGCAGCTGAAAATCTCCAGCATCTTGTGGAGTCTATGTCCCGAAGAACTGAGGCTTTTTTAAAATTTTGACCCTTATCAGGTCAAAATTTGACTAATACTTTTGGTTATTACCACATACCAAAACTAATGACATTCCCATTCCCATTGTCCTCATCTGTACTTTGGCTTTAGTGCTAATTAACACATGTAAGCATGGTAACAAACTAATGATAGATGTGAAACATGTTAAACATTATACCTGCAAAACATTGTCTATGATAGCATTAGTATCTTGCTCAAAGCACCATTGTGCCTAAGTACACCCTCACAGAGGTGTAAGCGTGGCTGTACACTCTTAGCAGTTTTACTGCTACATCTGGAACAGTTTTGTAGCACCATTCTAACATGTTATGCAGTAGCGTTCCCCACAAGTCAATCCAAAACTCACATTAAATGCCACATTGATCACTTTTGTTTTCTTGTGGTTATAGTGCACTTTTTTTCTTTGATAAATACTCAAAGAAATTATCCCCAAAATAACCTTGCATAAACACCCCCGAATCTCACAAATTAATCATAGTGGCCTAATGCGATTTTCTTCTGCTGAGATGCAGGCTTTTGTTTTGTTCTATTTTACTCTTATTGCCCTTAACCTTAATTTTGCCACAATTTTTTCTTTGTGAAAATTCCCTCCGACATACCCCATTTCACTTGCAAATACTTGTCTAGGTGTCAGACTAGACAAAACTTTTGGTTTTTAACAGAGGAAAAACTCTCATTTATAAAACTCTCCCTTTTTGTGTGTATATGACTATTTAGCCACATTTTAATGCCGTATGGAGATGCTGTCTGCAGCCTGCTTTATGGTATGCACCAATGCCAGATGCAGAAAATATGATGAAAAAGAAAAAGGCAGATGTCGAGAAAAGTAATATTTTTCAGTGTTAAAGAAAAACTATTTTGTGACTTCGCTTGGACAGGTTTTGATATTCTGTGATTAGTGACTCACCCAAAGGCGGGTCATGTCATGTCTGTCAGTCTCCTCGATGTGTTGTGATAATGGAATCCACCCGGAATAATAACACAACACAACTGAACGTGTCTGACACAGAGGTCAAAAATATAATATATTTCAAACAAAGGACGGCCAGCTAATGTGCTCACCTCAAGGGGCATTTGTAATGATTTGGACATAAAAAAGCAATGTAGCTTGGAATATGATAGACTGTGCTTTACCAAGCCATTTGCTGCACAATTTCAATATAAAATGCAGTCTCATTTCATTATTTTTATAAAACTTATTAATGAAGTTTGAAATTAATGAAACTACAAGTTGACATCTGGTGACGGTGTCGCAGCTCACTTTATTCACAAAATACATTTTTCTGGCTCAGATTTGCTCCTTTTTACACACTCTACCAAAAAATAATGTAATATTGCAATAAGCTTTAGTAGAAAATCCGGGGTTTCAGTGTTTCATTTAAACGTTTTCCAACTATGTACAAAGGAAACAAAATTGATCCCAGAATTTCACTTCTATTCAGACTTTGATTAGATTTTTTGCACAAATAGTTTCGATATTCCTGAGCTCTAGTGCTGTAGGCTCAAATGAGCTAAGAATGCACTCTATCTATATTTTAGCTTTCCCAACCACCATTAACATCTAGACATCCATTCATCTCTGAGCAACAAAAACACTGGAGGGATTCATCTTCTAATAAGGTAATGCACTCTCCAAAAAGTGTCTCTCTTGTCTCTTGAATTAATTTGTCAGCATCTCAAGACGGAAGGAACATTTAACGAATCCTCTTTTGATTCTAAGTAGGTCCTTAATATATTGGTCCCTTCTTGTTACAGCTATTTCAATTAATCCTTCTGCATTATGCATTATTACATTAAACAATCCAATAAATTGATAGAGTCTCTGGCTATGGAAGGACCCTGTTAAGGGATATAAAATGGAGTTATACCACTCCAGGATGACTTCATTATTTCAATTATTGTTCAAAAAGGTAAAAAGGCCAGGTCTGGGTTAAATTTTTAGCTTAGTTGGCCTTTTCACCACACATCTTCACCTTTATGTTTGTGTCCATTATGACTCAGTAGTGGAAAGATAGTACAGCATGCCTTAGTGCCAGATGAATTCTATTAGCATCTGTGATATCAAGTCAAGCAATAGTTGTCCCAGTGTATAGACTACCATTAAGCAAAACTGAGCAGTGAAATTACTGATGCTATGTTAGTTGTTTTTTTTTTTCTTTCAATCAAGATGTATCAACATCTACATATCTCAAATGCTGATTCATTCATTCCACATTATTTCCCAAATTCATATCACAGTTACTAGAGCACAGCCAGGAAGCTGTATAAAGAATGGGAAGAAGAAAAACAGAGGACTGTGGCAGGATCTGGTCTGAGGGCAGCATGGTGCTTCTCTTCCCAGTGACGAGGTCTTAACATTTCACCATTACTGGACACTTCAAAAATATAGTAAGTATTTCTCAGTGGGAGTTTGTATGGTCAACATACCTTGGCACATACTTTGTGGAAAGTTGCATAGCAAACTCTGTTTCCTTCCAGTTTAAAAGGTATAGCTAGTTGGTTTGTTTGTATCTTGAAAATAGTTATTTCTTTTCTTGCCACAACTTAGATGAAAAGATCAATACCACTCATTTCTGTGTTAAATATTTTATTATTATTGTTCATTTTAGGTTATTTTAGCTAAGCATAAGGACTGGAAACAGGTGGAAACAGCTAGTCTGGCTCAATTCAAAGATAACAAAATCCACTTACAAACATCTAATTTGTATAACAACAGAAGTTGTGTCCGCTGATTGTCTGGCAACTTCACAGTGACAACAGGAAGTCACGACTCCTGGCCAAGAGATAGTCCAGCGCATAACCCCACATAAAACCACATATTCTCCCTTTTACAGTTCAGTTTTTGCACAGATTAAAACACAAAAAAATCAACATGTAAACTGGTGAGTTTAAAAAGTGCTACTATGTGGATTTTGTTGCCTTTGAACAGAGTAAGGCTAGTTGTTGCCCCGTTTCCAGTATTCATGCTCCGCCAAGCTTATTTGTTTTAGCTTCTTTTAACAGACAACAGACAGAGGGTGGTGTCATTCTTCTCATAGCAAGAAAGCTGATATGTTTCATTCCCCAAATGTCAAACTATTCCTTTAAAGCGTTGCCCCCCCAAAATAGTGAAAAAAAAAATTCAAGCTGAAAACAAAAACAGTTATCATTTAAAGGGGAGAAGCAATTGAAATAATGTCCAACCTACAAAGACATTACCGTCAAAAGTTGAGTTTGATGCATTTCACCTCATTGTTGTGTTCAAAAAGCTACCTAGCTGAACGAAAATATCCTCGCCCCCCCATATAGCTATTGCACTTTATCATTAATAACTGCATCATTATCAGCTGATGCATTACATGTACAGAAGAACCTTTGTGACCCCTGTGTTGTGTTTAAATCCCTTTCTTAGCTTTAGCTTTGTGAGTCTGTGTGTGAAGGTGTCAACCGGAAGTCACCCTCTTTTCTGACTGATCTGTTTCTGTTCTTAATATTCTTAGTCTTGCTACTTGCATGGTTCTATCGACGGCAGTGACAATCTGTCTGTCCTCCAGCGCCACCGTGAGGCTGACATTCTTGTTTTTTTAGTGAAATTTCCCAACAACTATTGGCTGTATTGCCATGAAATTTGATTCACACATGGATGTTCCCCTTAGGACGAATATTAATAACTTAAGTGAACTTTTCACGTAGCACCATCACCAGGTCAAAACCTTTACTTTGTTCAGTACCTTGGTTTATGACCAAATACCTGAAAAACGAATAACATTCCCTTCAGCGTCAGCTGTACTGTATGTTAAGTGCTAGTTAGCAAATGTTGACTAAAACTAAGATGGTGTACAAGGTAGACATTATTCCTGCAAAGCATCAGCATGTTTGTCATTATGAGTCTATTATCATACTGACATTAGCATATAGCTCACTGAACTGCCGTGACTAAGCACAGCCTCACACTGGATGAGATGTAGCTCATCTTAAATGGGTAGCTTTCCGTTTGCCTTAGCGTAAGCTAAAAAATTCTGTCAACAGCTATCAAAATAGAATTTTAATACAACAACAGCTTTACAATTCGTTTTATTATGTTATTAAACAACTGTCTGGGTATTGTCAGATTCATTACTTAATTTTCTGTCGAGTTGTAAACCACCGCATCATACATATTTTCTTGAAAAAAATCATGATATCAACGGAAAGATGCAGAGAAGAAATAATAAAATACAGAAAGTGCATGCCAACAACTGTGTGGAGACTTGACTACCAAAAATTGTAGCCCCCAGGCTGTCATCATGAGCACTCCTGCTGTCTCTCCCCTCATTATACTGCCCCATCTCTCTCCCTCTCCTACCGCTCTCTGTCTCTTCCTCTAGGATTGTCAACTTCCTCCTTTGTTACACTTGGGCTATTAGGGCCTCATAACTGTCAAGAAACCTGTAGCTTGCCTGGAGTCTTATACACTGCTGTACCCCTCATGGTGAATCTAACTCAGTTCCAGCTGCTCTGAAGATATACTGTGGGCAAAAATATTGAGGCAAAGTCAGCCACACAATGAATAAATAGTAAGGTACACTGCAAGTGAGACTCAGAGGAAATGGAAAACTGCATCCTGTAGACTTAAACAAATTCACTTTGAAAACTTGAAAATACATAAGAAGCAAAACATGACAATTATTTGTTGATTTCATCTCTTGTAACTGAGCAGAAGGCTCATTAAGACCAGGGGCCTCATTCATAACCGTTGTGTACACACAAAATGGGGCCATGAAGAGGCAAATGCCACTTCCCGCGCAAATGTTAGGATCTATAAAAACAAACTTGACAGGAGAATGTGTGCACCTGTATGGAAACTCTGACCCATGCCCATGACCCTCTCCCATTTTGGAGACACTGGACAGTGGCAATGCAGATGGTGAGGTGGCGAATTCGAGCCAGATTCCAGAGAGGTGATGCCTCTCACATTTAATTTCACTTCATAATCACACATTACTTATAGATTCACTTTATCATAAACATTCAAACCAGCAGTGTTGCTAGTGCTAGTAAGCCATAACTATTCCATAAGCACCTTTAGTAGTAATATAGTAAAAGACAGAAGCCAACTCAAATTTCAAATCAAATTACGCTCAATCTTCCTTCAGAGTCCCCACCCCGTAGCAAGGAGAGGGCTGGACCGTATGCCACTGACATTCATGGTCAGCTGTGGAGCGCACCTCTGGAGGCCGGTGGCTGCCACACTCACGTCACCTGACAAATCTTCAACACCTGCACATATGGATTATGCAAATTAGCAAACTCTAGAAATAAAGCCAGGGATAGCTCTCACACACACAGTTATTACACTCCACATCCTTATTATGAGTCCTAATGATAATGCAGTAAAGTTCACCACAGCAAAACTTGACTTATCAAACTTCCATTTTCAAAAGATATCCCAGGGTGGGGGATACCACTGATTGCTTCACACCTTGCCAAAAATGATCATGACAATCAGTCTGAGTGCTGTAAATATATAAATTCTACAGTGACACTTGTGCGTAATGCTGCGCGATGGATGCACTGGCACTGCTCGAAGACTGTGTGAATGAAAGAATTCAGAGGGGACTACTGTTAAGGGACCACAAAGATTTCCTGGCCGATGATGATGGCTGGCTACTAAGGTGATGTAGATTCCCTAGAGCTATGCTCTTGGATCTATGTGCTGAACTGGGTCCGGCATTAGACAGAACAATCCGATGGAATCACACCATCCAGGTATGATTAACGCTATACAGTATAATGTTTACCTTTCTGCCTAAGGCCCTTTTTTGTAATAATAAAATTCAGTTAAATTCTATCGTAGGTCTGGGATATCGCAGCTGTCCCTGAATTCAATAATGCCTGCCATTTTGAAGTGCAAGGGAATGGGATTATAAAAATTAGTAGTCAATTCATCAAGTTCCCTTGCACTGTGGGAGACCAGGCCAACATCAAAAGGCAATTTGCTGCAATGTTTGGTTTCCCAAATGAAATCGGCGCATTTGACTGCACCCATATTGCTATAAGGGCTACATAAATCGAAAGCATGTGCATGTAATAAATGTCCAAGTCATATGTGACTAACTTGGTCCTGACAAATGTGGTGGTACGATGGCATGGCTCAACACAACTCTTTTATCCTGACACATAGCAGTGTAGAGAACAGACTACAGGCAGCTGCTGTGCGTGATGGCTGGCTTCTTGGTAAATTAATAAACGTATTGTAGAAAATTCTGACTGGTCAAGCCTAATGTCTTAAAACTCTCTGTAATAACCACCTACCCCCTCAGGTGATGGCTCCTCACTCTGTTTCCAAACCTGCAGAGTGCTGAGGAAGTACGCTACAATGATGCCGCACTCGTGCATGCTTAGTTGTGGAGTATGCCATTGGCCTCAAATGCCGATGGTGGTCTTTAGATGCTTCAGGTGGCAGACTTTTATACCAAAGGTCTGACAGATTATCAGGAGATGTGCTCATTTGCACAATACTCCCTCCTGGCCTCTCTTTTCCCCATGATGAGGACCCTGACCCACAGCCCCCTTCGTGACAGGAAGGCTATCAATTGGGAGAAAGGATCCATGAGGATGTAATGCGGCATTTATGATACGACAGCAATGCAAAGGTTAATTTTTGAATAAGATCTTTTAATGTTGTTGAAATTTCTTACATCACGACTGTTATTCATTTTTTAGTTGTCTGTTATGTCATTAATTGCACTGAGGGTGTCTCTTTGTGTCTGTAAAACGGCATCAGTCAGGACCCGGCCACTTCCACAGGTGCAGACGCTCTGCAGCTACAGCCTCCTCGCCAGGAATCTCCTTGCCAGGAACTACCTGGCTACCTACCGATCCCATCGACTTTGGAAGAAGACCTAAAGGAAACAACAACAACAACAACAACAACAACACATTAGCCCAATGTCCTTTTTCACATGTCTCTGTGTTTAATTTTTTGCATAGTCATGCAATAGAAGACAAAACAGTGCTTTACCGGGGTTTGTCTGGTCTCAGCCATGTCAGTGTCTCCCTCCTTCTCCAAACATACGCCACACACCCTTGTTTCCCCCAGATTAGAGGCCATTTGGGTTTCCAGTGGTGACAGCTCAGGTGTGCCCTTGCCCCCACCAGGAGAAGACACCCTCTGACGGTGGGATGCAATTTTTTTTTTTGCTTTAACCTACAGGTCTGACCATTGTTTTTTAATTTCAGGACCTGTCCTGTTTCATGAACTCACTGCATGAACCGCAGCATCATCATGCTGCCACTCACTGCATTCTCTTTCGTTTGTGACCCCACTGCTGTGGCTACCAAACAATGTGTTTTCTCACCCCACCTCACAAGAACCTTGATTTCTGTGTCAGAAAAATCTCTTCCCTTTCCAGGTTCCCTTTAATAAAAAAAGGATGAATAGATACTGCCATCACCAAGTTTACACCAGAATAATAGAAATCCATAACCGATAAAAATGGCGTGGTGAAACTTTGTCCTAGGGCCAGCAGAAAGGGGCCCAAAACACCATTACACGCAGGTACACACACAGACAGACAGCAAAACTTTTGTAGTCCTAGATCATTTGCACAACTTGAATTTTGAATATTGAAATTGCTCTTTATTACACTACCTGCACATAAATTATACTTTTTAATTATTACAGCATCAGGATGATTGCTGGTTTCTCAAACTGCAGCTTAAGAATTTTTTGTCTTGAGACTTGAAAACCGAACATGGGTTGAGCGTAAACTATGCCACCACCACATGCAGGGAGGGTGAAGGCCACACTCATTCAGCAGGCAGACGATGAGATTTAGTATATGATAAAAAAGAAAGATAAGAAGTGTAAAAAAAAAAAAAAAGGTTGGTTAAACGTACCGTATGGTGAAATAGTGAACTGTAGCCAGATTTTGAGCCTTGCACAGGTTTGATTTGACTTCATTTTAAAACAAACAATCATACATGATATCCACACGTGATAAAAGTCAAGGCCAGCTGTTTTATAATATGTCTCTGCTTGTAAGACACAAATTATTCCATAAGCACTTCTTTCTTTTAAAAGATACACCCCAACTCAAATCTTAACCATTTACATCTGTGATTCATTATTAAACTATTTATAAACCACTGAGCACCTGTCACTGGCTCATCTCCACATCCCCAAACCCTCAGAGCTCACAGGAGAGGGTTTGGTTGCACGATGTTCTCACTCTCCCCTGATCGGTTGTGGAGCGCACCACAGTGCAGCTGAAAAGCTGAGGAGGATGCATCAGGTGACAGATTCTAGAAAGTCTGTCCCACCTACCTTTCCGCAGTAAATTAGCCCTGAATATCCTGATTTCTGTTCATCTCAAAACACATTAACTGATGAAATCATCATCAAAATGTATCAAATTTCTTCATGGAACTGGAGAAAAGAGCACAGGTGTATTTTTGAAAAAAAATCTTCTAATACTGTGAATATTTTAATTGGTTTTCACATACCGTTTTGTACAAAATTGCTTCAGTGAGCACATGACTGTGCTGTCAGGGGCACAGAGCGCACTGGAGATGCCGCGGGGCTGCCAGTGCACTCTGCCTTCTCCCTCCACCTCCCCCGACATCACCCACATTGATAATCAGCAGTGAGACAAACACCTAAGTGCTGGAATTTGGAGTTAAATGCAGTGTGGATTGTGTTTTTTTAGATATTTAGTGTGTGATTTCGTCAGCCAAGTCCGTGTCTAGAGTCTATAGATGCCTAGCAAATACCAAGAGGTGAGCTTGGGTGTCTCTGTGCCTCCGCTGGTCGGTCTATACTCTGACAGTGTGCAACAAAGCGTTCAGGATACCCACCTCCATGTCTGATCACTTTGTTTAATCTCAGAAAATTGTCCTGGTCGTTTTATTAACAGCTGCTGCAGCCACACGCCTGTCAAACTGTGGTTTTGTTTGTAACACTGACTCCATTCTGCACAGTAACAATATGTATATCAATATTCATGAGGGATTTGCATTGACCATTAGGGTTAATTGTGGGAGTCTTTTGGGGAGTAGCGTGAAGTGCCAAAGTGCGCACATTTTAAGGCTGATTGTGCTTTATAAAAAAGGGAAATTGTGTTGAGGCGTGTGTGCGCACAGTTTTATGAGTCTGATTACTTTATGGCGCACGCCTTTTCTGTCTTCCGTGCACGCATAATCTTCCGGTGTGGATCCTACGCACTGTTTTCTAAATGAGGCCCCAGGACTGCTGTACCACTCCCGGATTGTCTTCACAAGCCACGTGCCATGTCCACACGATCAAGGCTAGTTATACCCTCTCTCTGGCCACTCACACTTGCGCTGACTGCCAGTGCATGTGCTTTCTCTTCCCTACACTGCACTAATTAGAAGAGTGCTTGCAGGTGAGTTGCCAAGGCTGTAGAGGGAGAAGGGCTGCGGTTCAGCAGCAGGTATGCATTCGAGAACCTTCAGTCTATCACACTTGTAAATTAGGTGATTAGTCACCAGGGTGTTTTAAGTAATGATTAGTTGATCTGAAGAGATCATTCCCAGGACTGATGATTGTTGTGCACTGTACAGTCTAAATACATACTGTCTTGAATTAGCAATAAATCCAAACTTAAGTTAAAGTTAACAGGTGAGAGTTGCTGTGTTTAGAAATGTAAGAATGCATAATATACTGCACATTGTACTTTACTGTAAATGTATAGTTTCTTATTTAAAGCTTTGGTAATAATCTAACTATAATAGATAAAGGTTTTCAGAAGTTAAGTGCAGAAAACTACTTCACACTCACTTATTTTGTACCTTTTTCACAACTCCCTTAAACCTCTATAGCATTATAGACCTCATTTTTCTTTCTCCAACTATGCTTTATTATTCAGTGAACCAAGTGTCCTTTGGTTTGAATCATCGATCTTTGACCCTAATTAAACCCTCTCATTTTTCTCATCCAATCACTAACCCGTGTACTCTTTATACTTAAGCTAGCCTTGTATCTTTTCACCTGATACCATAAATAAGTGTCTCAGATAAATATTAGAAATGTACAGTGTACAAATGTTGACTAGATGTCAACAGCGCCTGAGCACACTTTCTGTGTAGCCACCACATTAGACAGGATTTTACATCTCTGGAAAGTTATTGCAGAGGCAGTTATTTTATCTTTCACCTGTTTTATCTTTTTTTGCTGAACAACCTTGCAGGTAAACACGGAAATGCTGTGTGTCTCTATATAGGAGGCCTTCACTGTTGTTGCAGACGTAAAATGCAGGAAAATAGAGTTGGACCACAAAAATGTGCTTCGGGTAGTGTTTACGTGTGTATGGTGAGCGCAACAAGCAAGCCGTTATGCGGCCTGCGCAAACATCTGGATTGATTAAAATAGAAGCGTATCTATTCCATCAGACACACGTGAAATGGAAGACTGAAAAATTTCCTGTGTAGATACATTAGACAGGATTTTACATCTCTGGAAAGTTATCCCAGGTCATTAGTTTCTTCGGTTTTGTTTGACTGACAATTCCACTTAAGTCCAACAAAGATTTCGATGTCTTTCAAAATGTTAACAAAAAGGTGTAATATCATCGAGCAATACTCTACTTTTACATATAGCAAGAAGATGAGAAATATTGACCCGCAGAAGGCCGTTAAGGTAGGTTTTGCTGTTTCACAGTCAAGACTACAGCTAGTCACAACATGTAAGATAGTCGTCCGATAATAAAATCAAGTTCACTACAGTCTAACAAATATTTTGATAGTTGCCACTATGGAAATCAGGTTGTGCAATTGCTCAAATTGCATGACAGCCTACTAAAATATCCGACATAACAGAAATCTAACCAATCATGCAACGGACAGAGCGTTGATGACTCAGGCAGATTTCACGTGCCCCCCCCTCAAACAAAAACCAGTCTGGCCGATCTTAAACTTAGGCAGGGGCAACCACACTGGGGGTTTAAAATCTGGCCTGCTCCATACAGAGTCTGCCCAGCATAATGTGAAAAGGTTTGCTTCTACAGCTGATTCCACTGAGAATATAAACTCAGCTCTGCAGCTTGTTCAGCTTTCAGCCACTTTCATCTAATTGTTTTGGTCTGTTGGTTAAGTCCCAACGGTTCCACCCATGTAAAACTGAAAGAAGCTGTTTGCAGAAAACAGACTCAGACAAGCGCCTTATAACCTACCTGTCCCATGCGAAATAACAGAGAGCCAAGTAAATGAGATTTAAACATTTAGCAAACCAGAGGCACAGATATGTTCTCTCAAGGGAAAGTGAACCAAACTCAGGTTAAGAAGCAAATAAATATTTGGCTCACATTCATCAGGTGGTAAGAAGCAGAACTCCTGAGAGACGTTTTGTGTCCCCCAAATGTGCAAGTAAGTCATTTTTGCCTTCATGTTAACAATAAAAAAAATTCAAAAATAGTGTATTAAGGTTGTATTGCTGCTATTGTCATACAGTACTTCCCCATGCCTCCCCAGTTACGTTGCTCTTAGAATAAGGGCCAAAGTCAGAAAATGAATAAAAGACTGGCAGTTTAATGAGTTGAGTCTGGCTTTCGGGGATTCTCTGGAACAAAGCTCAGTTTAGCTCCAATGTTACAGCTCAGCACAGGGTTCATGAGCTGGTCAACCATGACAACCCTGTCCTTTTGTTTCCATCAATTTAAGCTTCTACAGCTTCATCAAGAAATCATATAATTTACATGAGTCCGTCACTTTGTATAAACAGACTGTGCCTGTACTGAAGTTAAGAAATGCAGGAAACAGGTCTTTGACCTGGCTGTATAGTCCCACTGCCTATGAGAAAACAGGACAGCCTCATTCACATGAACAGAGTGAGGATTTCATTTTGTTTATCTTGTCTATCTTATATTCACTGGTCTATCCATCTAGTCACAGCTTTATTGGCCTGTATGTGGATGTTTAGTTAACCATCCATCTGGCCTGACACGCCATGACTCACACGTTTGTGGGTTTCATGTGGGATTCATTGCCTTCCATATGAGAGAGTATGTCCACATGACTGCTAGATGTCTGGTGACAGAAGCATCGGCATCAGAGAAAGATGAAATGAGTTATTATAATGTGTACTCTAAATAAATAATGACCAATTTCACTGATGTAACACTTCAAAAAAAAGTTTCAGCCTTTATTGTACCAGGTTTGTTGACTTACAGCCTGTCTGATCTAATTTTTCTCATTAATTTTGCCATGATTTAAAATGTAGATTTGAGCCCCACGTGGCATAACACTTAAGATACTTACATGACATACAATATGTCCTCATGGGAGAAATCCCTCCAACACTTTATTAAACTGCTAATTATAAACTCTAACTGAGACTATTTTCCCTCCGTTACTATGAAGAGCATACACTTATTTCTTGTTGTATAAAAAAGAGCGAAAAATCCAAATGAGTGCTTTGCATAAAAAGTTTTTGTGGATGTTAGGTCAGTATGGCCTGGTGTACAAGTTTTCATCCAATATTCGCTATGTTTTTGCAGAGTTTTGTTTACTTTGTATGCAGATACCTACGATACCCATCACTTATTAAATGCTGTTTTCTGAACTGGGAGCCATACAAAATGGAACTGAAAACACTATAGTAGCTATGTTAGCATACTAACATCTGTGTATGATGATTTCTTGTGGGGTTTTTTACATAGGAAGAGAAATATGGTGTCTGGTTAATAAGATCCACATTGTATTTCTTCGGGTTGTTGGGGTCACTGCTGAGTATGGTTATACAATCCAGACCATAAGTATTTGCACAGTTACACATGTTTTGTTCTTCAGGCTGCATGCTTTGGAAAATTCAATTTTAAATAAAGTCTCAGCTTTAATCTGAGTAACTTTATGTCAATGCAGAAAAACTGTGTGGGAGATATAGCCCTTTAAACACATAGTTCCCAAATTGCAAGTAATTGGACACTTGGTTACTAAATGTTTCTTTGGCAGCTGTGTGTTGTTTTAACATTAGTTCAGGGACAAAAAAAAAGCTCACACGTGGCTCAGAGTTGACTGAGAGTTGAAAGTCTCCATTTAGATTGAGGTGGAGTCAACGTGAGGAGTGAAGAGATGACCATGCAAGTGAAGAAGATAATAATGAGGCTCAACAAAATACAAATACAAAAAAAAAGATATCAAAATTAGGTGTTTTGCCAAAATCAAGGCTTGGGTACTTTTTTTAAAATAAAAATAAAAAAGTGGGTGCACACAGGAAAACTAGAAAATTACAAGCGACGCGGTGGACTGAGGAGCACGAGTCTTATGGATGAAAGAAAATTCGTTTCATGGTTAAGAAAAACCCCTTTATGACTGCACAGCAAGTCAAGAACACATTCCACGATGTAAGCCGACATGTTACCTTGCCAATGAGCAAGAGAACAGTTCATGACCAGAACTGCAGAGGATTCACCACAAGATGGAAACCCCTGGTAAACCTCAAAAACAGAAAGGCCAGGCTGCAGTTCACAAAAAACACACAGAAACCGGTAGAGTTCTGGAACAAAGTTCTATGGACTGATGAAACAAAAATAAACCTCTATCAAAAAGTATGGAAAGAGGAAAGTATGGAGAAAAAAAAAAAAAGAAAAAGAAAAAAAAAGGAACAGCTCATGATACCAAACCAACTCATCTTTCAAACATGGTGGTGGTTCTGTTATGAGTTGGGCCTGTATGACTGCCAGTGAAACTGCCACACTGGCATTTATTTAGGATTTCACCACTGATGGAAGCAACGGGATGAATGCAGAGGTTTACAGGAGCATTCTGTGAGCTCACATTCAGCAGGACAACAATCCTAAATGTACGGCCAAAGCCACCATTTACCTCTCCAGGGTGAAGGGTGAGAATATCCTCGACTGGCCGAGTCAGTCACCTGATCGAAGTCCCACTGAGCAGAAGTCCACTTGGTGAAGACCAGACTAAAGGCTGAGAGACCCCACAACTAGCAAGAGCTGAATGTGGCGGCAGTCAAGGAGTGGGAGCAATGGTGGAGTGGCCATTGGGAGTCTCATACAAAACATGAGCTTAAATGTCAGTATAATTAAAAAATTATTCTCATTAGTAAATTTTTTAAGTTTTTTGGATAATTAAATGTTAAAAGTCTTCACTTGAACAGATGTACACTTTTACACAAAACAAGAAGCGAGCTACAACATGAAATTCTTTTAGCCTTTGTTTATATATCAAAATTTACATAGGCCAAATTTGCTATTAGCAGTTCCTGTTTGCTGTGTACCACTGGATTACTCTGACACTGAAGAAAACTTAAAAATGCAATGATTCTCAGGCAAATTCTCAAGTTGTAAGGAGCATCTTTTTTTAATTAAGCGGGTTCATGGACGTTTATTTGAGCCCCACCTGCAAGCCCCCTGTGCGCATCTAACATCTGGAATATAACCTAACTTTTCGTAGGTTGATACCACCTATGAAAATTTTGAACTAATAGTCCAAAAAAAAGTCGTCCAATTGATAACAACCCATCCTAATCAAATTTTACCAACCCAACATTGTATGCTTATTTCAAAATTGTATTAGTGGTAGAAGATAGAGGAAGAGGAGAAGCCCTGCAGTGAATGCACAGTTCATTTTTCTGTTTGGTTTTTTTGCAGCAAGATGTGTCTTAATTTTAGAAAACACTGAGCAGTACAAAACAATTATTGAGACACACGGAGGTAGCTTTGTTTCTGTTCTGGTCTCCCAATTTGAATTCAATTATTTTAAATGCAACAGTGCATCCCTAAATGTAATGATCTAAACTTCTATTCTACTGCATTGCTGTCACAGGGATACCTCCCCTGTCTAAACCTGCATGACATACGTATGTGAAAGACTATTAGAAACCCTGTTATGTATACACTGTACATTGTCAACAAACTGGCTTTCTAGATGAGAAAATCAGGTCTATGTAATCCCCTTTTCTGAGTGCAGAGACCAGACTAACTGTATAGAATGAAATCAGATTAATGCACAGACCGGACAGCAACTCGGTTACTGAAGCACATGTTCATTTGTGATCTGGAGTTTACATACACTCATCCTGGACATGAAGGTCATGGCAATATTGGACTTGTAGTGTTTTCTTAGAGCTTTTGTTTTTTGTGGAGGGGTCAGAATGAGTGTACAACATACATATGGAATAGGAAAACAAGAATTTGGTGCCGGGGTTTAATTTATGTTGGGTTTACTAAAAGCAACAGAGTAAAAATTATACATACAGGGTCAAAAATAGGATAGATTATATATATATATATATATATATATATATATATACACACACACATATATACATATACACATATATATACACATATATATATATATATATACATATATACACATACACATACATATACACACACACATATATATACATATACACATATACATATATATACACATATACATATAAATATATATATACATATATACACATATAAATATATAAATATATATATATATATATATATATATATTTATATCTATATATATCTATATCTATCTATATCTATATATATATATATATATCTATCTATATCTATATATATATATATGTTCTTGGAGTTGAATTCCTCAACTTTACTCCTGTAAACAACCCAATTTTGTCTCATCTGACCATAAAACTTTCCTCCAGAAGGCTTTTTCTTTGTCCATTTGGTCCGCTGCACACTTTAGTCTAGCTTGAAGGTACCAATTTTGGAGCAGCCCCTCAGTCCATGGTAATGTAAAACTCACTTGAGTGAGACAGTGACACTGGTGTTCCAGCAGCTTTTAGTCCATGGCAGACCTGTGCCTTCGTGTTTCCTGGGTTGTTCCTGACCATCCAAACCATTTCCTCTCAGCTGAGGGTGACAGTTTGGACCTTCTTCCAGACCATGGCAAAGTGGCCATACTGCCCAATAACTTGTACTGTTTGATCTTTGACCTGTAGTTGTTTAGAAATGGTTCCAAGATATATTTCTCACGTGTAAATTTGTGATCCTCTTTCTCAGATCTGCACTGAGCTCCTCAGATTTTCCTGTTATACTGGGTGTTGGTCAATCCAATGAGTGCTGTCAAACAAACCCTTTTTCTGTGGGCATGGAGATGCTACCAGCTATAGTCAATTATGATCACTAACACAAAGTCAAGATGCCTTAGCAAGTTAAAAAACATTTTGGAAACTTTCAGCACTACTGAATTAATAATCTAAGTGGGTGTATGTATAAGTTGATAGTATTGATATCAGGAAACCCCAAATAAATTAAAACTTGTGCACCAAATTCTTGTTTTTTTCTATTAAAGATGTACAGTATGTTGTGCACTCATTCTGCCCAAAAGAAAGAACAGTTCGAAGAAAACACTGAAAGCCCAATATTGCCATGACATACATGTCCATGATGATTGTGTGTAAAGTTCCAACCATAACTGTAAAAGCATTAAAACACGCATTCCACACAGTACCAAAATTTTTGGTCTACTGCTATTTTCGGCATCAAGGAACATGGCCTTTTTTAACAAGACAAAGACGTGTTAGAAAGCTTAATTATTTAATTCAGATAATTTAAATGACATTTAATCAGCCATCATTTCAATAACAATGTAGACTAATCAAGAATCAAACTTTTTCTGGCTTAAGTCCTTGAACAATAATGAATGCGATCAAACTAGCTGATTGCATTCATGGCTGACAATAGACTCACCGATATGTTTCTGTTTGGCTTTAAAGCTGAGCATAGCATAGCAAAGCAGAAGTGATGCTCACTGTAATGGATTACCTGTCTCAAGCAAGTTTCTTGACTGTATAATTGATTTTCATACTTTATGGAAATGAATGGAAACCAGTGGTTGTGACTGGAATGGAAACCAGTGATTTAAAACATTTTGGAAAATGTTTGTTAATAACAAATTGGAATTGTAAAATATGATTAAAAAGCAATTTGGTGAGGTCTTTAAAGGTCATATTAATTACAAGAACAGTCCAAGGGAGTAGCTGCAGGGTCAGACATTAACACGTAGGAACACACTGACACACTGGCAAAGCTTCCCAGTTGAGAAATATTTCTGAATTATTAACCAGTGAGCAGCTCCACTATGCTGTTAAAGGTTAAATGTTTTGCTCTTTATTGGCTGGTCCACAGCTTCACACTTTTCCTTAGAAGAGAAAAAGATTATGAAATTAAAAATTGTAGACACAGAAAACATAATACGTCTTGAAATAGTGGTGAACACCTCATCTGGAAAGCTCAGCATCAGAACAGGCCACTTACCCGCAATCATCTCTAAATTAATTCCTGACCTGACCCGGCCTGACCTGACCTGTCAAATATGCATCGAGCTGCTGCTGGGGAGTACAGGCAAAAAGGAACAAAACACAAACCTAAATAAACAAAAAGATAAATAACAATTCAGGGACGCATGCGGATTGTGCAGGTGAAAGCACTTGCACACTCACACCTCTCCTACACCATACGTAATATTAAGCAAACCTGACACAGTGTGGGTCTTCATGAATTATTTAAAGCTTCTGATATGACTGTTAGCAGACCTTGTTTGCTTTTCTGCCACTGGTGACCTGTTCTTAAAGATTCACAATTTATTCATTCAGATCATTAGCAGATAAGCAGCAGCAAATCTCAAAGGCATGTTTAAAGACTGTTTTTAGAACTTTTTCGTTGGATAAATAAGAACATAAGATATAAAAAAGGTTTTTATAAGGTTTTTCAAGTATAGAAAGGAAAGACAGAGCCCGCCGACAGAGCTTTCAGCCTACTCACGGTGAGCATCAGTTAGCTGGCTTGCTATAGCTGATAAAGTCTCCCAGCGACAGTCGTCATTTCAGCTAGCAAAATTGACTGTCATCAGCTAAAAACTTGATTTCTTTCTTCTGTGTGAAAGTAAAGACTTGTTTTAAAACATTTTCTCAGTGCTGAATCTGGCACTGTTATTGTAAACTGCAATGTTCCGTGACAAAATGTAAAGCTTCACAGGCGTAGCAACGATAACTAACGGAGGCGGGGCCTAGTGAACAGCTAGCTGCAGTGGGACCAGTCAGTGGGACAGGGGACCTGTATTATCCACAGACAGTCCACAAGTTAACTCCATTACATAATGAAATCACGAATATACATTTCGTTCAATGTATAAATACAGTATTTGAGTAACCTAATTATATTATGGCAGAAAAAGTCATCTAAATAAATTTGTTGTTTTCTGTTCCATGCCTACAGTGTTGACTGTGACGCACTCATCTCAACGTTTCAGTCCATTCAGAGAGCTGGTGATTACCTCCATGAGAAAATAACACCTGCCAAAAGGGTGGATTAACACATTAATTCAGCGTCACACAACATCACAGCAGCCATCTACTTAAACATATTAATAATAGTGGTAATGTTAATAATGACTGTGAATTAAATGGGCCCTGAGGATCTGCTTTTGATTGCATGTAATGAATTCTGTGGCACCGATGCTATTGTCCTTCTTAATGAAAAGAGAAATGACTGTAGATAGGCAGAAGCAAAGAGTAGAATAATAGATCACACAGAATTGAACTCCATTTTGAAATTTGTAATGAGCTATTAGTTTTCTGTCCGACACTGAGTGAATGAGTTAACTTTTACATGCAGCTGGAGTTGTGGTTGGGGGAGTAGGACAAGAGGCTGAGAAAGACAGAAAATATCCAATTTGAGGTCAAGATAATTTAATGAGCCCAATTGATGCAATTATTAGGACAGCAGCAGGCTAATGAAGTAATTGATCACTGAATGTATTTTCAGAAGACATCTGTTAAGTTACTTACTTAGTGGTAGGACTGTTATCACAAAGTGTTGAAACAGAGAAAATAATAGGCTTTAATTGTTTGTTAGAGATCTAATTTTAGCATATGAAGTTGCAGTGACAAACTAACAAGTTCTTTTTTTTTTATCCTCCCTTATTTGTGTAACGTTTTCATTATTTTTATTACATTTTTCAGCACTTTTTGCCATTTATGTTATGAAGAGTTAAATTTTGGATCCAAAAGGCAAAACACAGAAAACAGCAAATTTATTGTTAACTTGTGGAAATGTTCGTTGACATGGCTGAGCCAGAGTTCGTCAGTGGTGCAGGACAAATGGATGAAGTATGGCGGGGCGGGGCAGGTACTGGGAGCCGCGATCCAAACTGGAACAACGGATGAATGGGAAGCTGGACGAGGCAGGCAAGCAGAAGCAACTGGAATGGTGAACCTGGGGCACAGGTAAACACAGGATAGATGAGGTTCAGGCAAACACAAGGAAAACAGTGACAAAACCCGAATTTGGCGATCTGAACAATCTGGCGAAGACTGGAGCGAAGAGCTGCAGTTCATTCACTGCAGGTGCTTGTTGAGTTGATGAGGTGATGAGTTGCAGGTGCACAGGTGGAATGGTGGGAGAAGGATCCGGATAGCCACACCCAGCCAGACACACACACACACACACACACACACACACATATACACACAGACAGGGAGAAACACTACCAGGGGACAGACAAGCCAGACAAGCTAGGGAGAAACGACAGGAAACACAGCGAGCGAGGGAGAGGTACAGCCTAACCATGACATTTTATTAATAAACAAATAATAATACTAACATCATTACTCTGAAGTGATCTCTCTGTCTATCTGTGTGTGTGTGTGTGTGTGTGTGTGTGTGTGTGTGTGTGTGTGTGTGTGTGTGTGTGTGTGTCTGTCTGTATGTAGTCAGCTACAATCCACCAGCTGAAATGAACTGCTGAATGACTCCTGACTAAAACTGTTCTAAAATAGTATTTCCAGGGAAAACTGTTAAAATGCATGTAAATCTATGTGTCTTGTACATAGTGTGGAAACAGCATGTAGCAGCAGTGGGACAGAAATTTCAGTCAAGTGTGTGTAAACAGCACAGAGACCAGAGAAGCTGTTAATGACTAAATATGCATAAGCTGTGTATAGTCAGCTCCAGGAAAGGTTGCCATGGTGATGGTCCCAGCTTCTTTCTCCTTCATTGAGACTCAGACTTTAGTGAGATTTGGTTCAGAACATCTCTTGACCTTCTGCTATTCAGTCAAAAACAGTAACACCTATTGCCAAAGTTTTTACACCATGAGTGCGACAAGACTTTGGTGCACACATCTGTGCAATTTAATGTTCCAGCTGTCAAAAACGCAAGTTAAAAAATTGGTCGTTTCTGTTTTTCTCTGAAAATCCGGTTCCGGTCTGTTTGTTGGTTTGTTTATTTGTCAGCAGGATTACGCAAAAAGTACTGAACTGATTGGCGCTGAGCTCGGTGGGGGGATGGGGCATGGGCCAGGGAAGAACTCATTCCATTTTGGTGCTGATCCTTTGATGCTGAAAGAAAACAAATTTGCGTACATTCTGGCAAAAAATGAGGAGTCAAGATTGAAATTTGTGACTGTGAGGATGAGTTAAACAGAAATTTTTCAGAACAGTTTAACATCTTCTCCCACCCTGTCTGTGGTGTCACCCACTCTAGCTTCTGAACATTCCATCTATTCATTTCTATGGGGAAAAAATGCCACAGAAATGTTAAATATTTTGGGAATTATGAGACGTATCGCTGAGAAAAGTAATTCCCATCATCTCTCAATCGAGCCGCATTGAATGGAGTTCCACGTAGAACAGTGTCCGACTAGCTAGGTGCCAAAAAAGAAAGAATAAAGAGAAAATTTTTGGTCACATATGAATATACACAGATCAGTGTATAAATGTGGCCATTAGTAATGTGATTTAAAACTTATTTTTTAGTTTCAGTTAGTTTCCATGGCTGCAACGCCAAGTCAAAAATACACCGATCCACAACCAGTTACCGGTTTTAATGTTGTGGCTGAATGTAGCACAGCAATCCCACCAAATAAAAACATCTTTCATAGGAAAGTGAAAGTTGCCATTATGCCAGAATTAATAGATTTATTTTTTGCGCACTTTGGGACATTGCAATAAGCACTAATCTCAACACTGAAAACAGCTGCCTGCTGCTGGAAGCAAGGTTAATGAGAGCAGTGAGAAACAAAACAGTAAAGATGCAGGTCATAAAACCAGACAATGAGCTAAAAGATGCTAAAATAATTTGTGGTGCTGAGGCAAAGTATTCAGTAGAGTGATCATTTTCTGTGTGTTTATCGCTGAGAGTGACTCCTTTTGCATAACACATAGTCATTTGATCCATTGTTAACATAAAAATTTTGATTAGTGCAGCTGTCACTTAATGAAAGCTTTAGCGTCCTTTGTGGGGTATGGACCAAAACCCAATTACGACATTATGCTTCTCCAAAAAAACATACTTTGCTAATACAAAATATTGTAGCTGCCTATACTGTTTTCGTCATTTGTAGGATATATTGCTGTAACAGTGGGAACCATACTGCAGACTGTTTTTAAAAGAAATGTTTCGATTTTCCACAGCTGTATGTCAGTTTTTCTCTGGGACACTGCTAAACAAAGTGGTTGAGAGAACCACTCCCATTTTGGATGTCTGATACCTTTTCAGCGGCTTGGAGTCCATCCACCTCCTAAACCACAGTCTTCTTTAATATAAGCACTGCGTAAAATGAGAAGTCACCTCAGACAAGGCCACTGGGCTAAGTACATCGTTTATGTGATGTAATTTATCCCTATCACATTCTAGGCATGGCTAATTAAACCACATACCTTCCCTGCTGGAAAATAAAAAGGTCAAGGAGAACTATCAAGTCATCCTGGAGGTGACTTTTCAAAATCAGCATTCTAAAATAAGCTGATTACGTCACCCTAACACACAGTGTATCTCACATATCTAACACTGACACCCGTATAGCACCTATTTAAACATGGCCTCTTGGTCCTGAAACCCGTTCTGATAAAACAGAAATAAAATATTCATAGCTGTTCTTATTTAATGTGCTCTTCTTTCCCCTGAGCTTACGAAAACACTGATTATTTTGATGATGTGAGGTATTTGCTGAATCATATAAGCTATGCTTGGATAAGTATTCCTACATTTCTCTTACATATTTTAATTCAGACGTGTAGAGATTGGCCAAAGATGGATGGATCCATCCGTTATTTAAAAAAATATATATTTTTAGAAAAAATGTGGAAAGGTAGGAACATGGTAGGAAAAGGTAGGTGGAAAAGGGTTTTATTTCGAAGTGTTAGTGTACTTACCACAAGTCCAGTTTGCACAAACATGAGTTGAAATGAAAGAAAAAAAACATATATATTGCTATATTGTTTGACTCCTGTGTGATATGTAGAAACTCCTGTTACAAAGGTATAGTCAGGCAAATTCCTGAGCTGACGTATCAGATTTATAAACTTTATTGATTAATAAAGATAAAATGAGATCAGTTAAATAAAGATAAGAACCTTAGGTAGATAACTCCTTGTCTACACTGGATGCATGGTGAATGAAGCACGTTAGCAGCGCTGCAGCAACGGCTACCGTCCTGTGTCGGTGTCGGCACTGGGAACATTCACTCACAGTGCTGCTGTGGGCTCAGACAAGTTTTGGCAGCTCTCACAGCCCAGTATAAAATAATGTGTAGACAGCTGTATTAATTAAAGCTAAAGCATATCCGTTCCAATAGACACGTGTTAGACAGAAGACCATAAAACAGGGCTGAAATTCGTCTTGTGTAGACAGCCTGTTAGATAAGTAAGGATAATATCCAACAAGTTCAACTTTTCATGTCTGTAATTGATGATGCACTGGCTAAAAACTATTTTGCCTCCACTTTGCATTGGGTTGTTGCATCAATAGAGAATAACTGTGCAACCTGCCACACAATATTATGAACACTATCTTTCAAGACACATTCTGTCCTTTCCCTTCTCACCCTTACCTGCCTCTTCTCCTGGTCTCTTTATGTTGTGTTCAGTTTTGATTACATGTCCTCTCTCGTCCTTTCCTCTTTCCCCTATAAATTTGTTGAAACTTAAACATCCTTTTTTTGAACTACATGGCCACACTACCTCCAACAAGCCTTTATTTGGTGAGCAGTGATCTTAATTGTATCCCACGGTGTCCAAATGCCAGAGGAATGCTATATATGTTTTTTACTCAGTAGGATTTTTTGCTTTGGTAGTCATCAAACCAGCTTGAAAACTAGATCTCAAGTTAATTAATGATACGCGGTTCCTTCTCATTTTTCATTTGCAGCATTTTGCTACAGCAATTAGTAAGTCTTACATCCAGAACATTGCTGTACCAGCTGCTCTTTGCCATTCTGACAGCTTAACTGGAACTCACAACTCAAAGCTTATTGTTCACAGAAGCTCTTGAAAGAAAATAATTTCCTATATAAAAGATATTACATAATGTGGGTTACTTTGAACATACCAAACTTTAGTATTTTATCTTTTTTGAACTGGGGGCTGTGTCCCCTTTATTTAGAATGTTTTTTTTTCAGAATTAATGGGTGTTAAGCAATTCTAGGCTTCTTGCATTGATCTCTCTCAAGACATCTGTGGGTGGCTGTAAACTGTGCTCAGTGAGGGAGCGGTGCTCTTTTGTGTTTACCCGGATCTGTAACCAAATGGACAATTAGCAGGTTTTAGGGAGCAGATTAGTGTTTTTTCGCAGGGGATTACTCCATCTGATTTTTTTTTCTGCAATTTGGCAGCTATTTGGGTGGTAGGGAAGGGCCTGTTCTTGTGAGCTTTTTGGATAATCTGCTGGAAAATCTTGAAGGGAAGCCAAGGAACAAATTTAGCTACATGTCTTTTTTTTTTTTCTCTCATTTGTTTGAATTTTTCACATTGCACTTTTAGCCTAAAATAGTCAGATTTTATTATTTACATGACTTCAAGATCACTTACTCTAACATTGTTATTTGTTTAAGTAGCAACGGCACTCAAAAATGATAATACATCTGTCATATGCAGATCTTTTGAAATACAAGAAAGTCGTTATCATAAATGAAGATATCTATGTGTATCACTTGCTGATCGATGACTAATTACACATGTCTCATAAACTTTTTTCGGTTTTCAAATGTTTTTTCTTTCTATCATTGGCTGAGCTATAGATGTTTTCAGTGCGATCAATAGCAGATGCATCTCACTCCCACATACCAGGGTTTCTGACTATGACTCAAAAGAAAGTAATACATACAGTAAGTAACCCTTTGGTGTAAGTGTCAAAGTCAAGCTTGAGCTGTCACTGTCGAGGTGGCTGTGGGCAGTTCGCAGTCACAGCGTGACATTATCTTGCTCCCACTGCTGATCTCTGTTTAATGTTCTCCCTCACGTGTCTTTATGAGTCATGGAGAAACAACTCGTTTCTGTGTGATTTGCTTTGCAGTTAACTCAGGATTAGCTTCTATGGACGTAGCAGCCTGAGGAGACAAAGTTACAGAAAACTGCTCGTTCTGTACAACTGGCATCCCTGCTTCTACTTTTAATATTTCCATAAGTAGGACGGAGAATCATGTGGCACATTTAGACATGATCTCTTAGACGTGATGTCAGACGATGTTAGTATGTTAAATGCAGTACTCTGCCTGAATAGAAAATACTCTGAAGCTGGAAAAATATTCTGATTTAAATTAGGACCCATAGGATTAAAAAGTAAGTTAACAAAAACAAGTATCTGATTGAGCATTCAACACATGACAGCTTTTGATACTCAGATGCTGTAGTAACATTTCAGTTGGCACTCAGAAAGTATTGAAGTTCAATACCCAGTTCTTTAAAGGACCCCGTATCTCTTCACTACAACTGTATTCCTGGCTTTATGGAGAAGGAGTTGAAGCAGCATATAGGTCTTACAATCTAAAATTGAATTGTTAACAAAATAAATAAAATACAAAAATCCAAACGATTTGAGGCTTGCATCGGTTTGACATGGACTCTTGACCTCAGTATTTTTGAATCCTAGTTATAGCCTTGACCCCTCCTGTGGTCTTAAGGATCAAAAATGATCCAGTTGTGAGTTTAACAGGATGACAGTCTTTGGGTCTTTTTTGACATGACTTTTATACAATCATGTAAAGATCAAATTAAGTATCAATTAATTGTTTACAGCAACACCACATATACGGTGAGAAAAAGAATACAGTGATCAGCCACTACATTAATAAAGTGGTGGCTGATCGCTGTATTAATGTAGTGCTTATTCTTTAGCAACCCTGGCTCCTAGACATTATGTTTCTCTAAGGCTAAACTGCAACAGCAAATATGGTTAGGAGCAAACGTAATTGCTGACAAGATTATGTTCAGGGACAATATTTATTTTGTATGATTGAAAGAAGTGCAACATTTTTTAATGGCAACACATTCAGTAGGCGGTGGTTTGGGTGGATGGTGGGCATACAACGCACACAGCTTTCACACCAGAGAGCAGAGTTCGCATCCAGTCATGTCTGTGATTAGGTTTAGGCAACAAAAGCACTTTAGTTAAGGTTATGTTATGTTAGTACTAATTTGCAAATTTGAATACGAATTTGCACTACTAAAGTACAAAATCAACTCAGCGACTCACTATTATGTAAACTTTTGGCAATGTCTTGTAGAGAAGCCCTGTGTCCAAATCTGTGTGTAGCACCGTTCTTGTTGTAATTTATTATTTTAATATTTGAATTTCCATGCACCACAAAAAACATCGTAAGTCCAACAGTAGAATTTGCCACTATACTTCAAGGTGTATACCATAGGATGTTTTTTTTTTCTCTTTTTTAGTCGAGAGGTGACAGAAAACAGAGATGGAGAGAGGAAGGGTGACATGCCACAAAGGTCCTTGGTTGGACCTGATCGTGATGATAGTTCTAGCTCCATCCACCTGCAAACAAAAGTGTTTCTCTGAAGAAGGTGAATATGTAGCGGCGGTTTTTCCAGAGTAGGCCTTTCACTCATTTCATAATTTGCCTTTTTGTCTTGTTTACTTTGAAGAACAGAAGCCGAGAATCAAACCAGCTTCATTTTGTCATGGTAGATACGCTTAAACAAGAACAACAACAAAATAATAAACATGACAGCAGTTTATGGGTATTAAAATGCTACATGCAACACCGTCAACCAAGTTTGAATATGATGTAGGGGATGCATTGATTTTTTTATACATATTTCCTTGCTGCCACTATACCAAACCAATAACATGCCCCTGTATTGAATCACTGCAATCCTTACACGGTGACTCTCTATTCTGAGATATTTCCTGCTAGCAGTGTGAATGATAGCCAGCAGTAAACAAGTCCCATCTCCAGCCAGATGACAGTCCTCCCAGCTGCATGGATCTTACAGCTTTTGGGCAGCAACTCTGTTCCTTGCTGTGCCAGTTGTGACACTCTGCCAGCACTTTCCAGCCTAAACACTCCACAAAAGCCAAACATTACTCCTTTCCCAAACAAATCATTTACCCCCCACTACCCCTGTCCCACCGAACCCCAGCAGGTCCTTTATTCTTCTTACCCGCAACTTGCACATGACTGCGCATGGATGCAGCATTCAGGGCACAAATTGTGCAAAAATAAACCCCACAAAAAGCCTTGTTATGCCCATGTTACACACACACACACACACACACACACACACGCACAGACACAAACACACACACACACACACACACACACACGCACAGACACACACGCACACATACACCACTCCCAAGTCTGATGTCTTGTGCTCCACCATAGCTCTCCCTTTTCAAGATACAGTACATAGGCTCAGGGCTTCTGTGCCTTTTGAAAAAAACAGAACCATTATGGAGAAGCAAGTGACATGCTTTGCTATCACTCTCTCTCTGTTGATGTGACGGAGACAAATGTGTGTTTATATTTGTGCCCTGCTTATTTTTTTCCCCTTAGACTACGATTCTTTAGGTAACTGCCAGCCCTATTGCTTGTCCCCTAACAGCATTGTTATGTCCCCATTAATGGCTGGAAGAAATCAGTTATGACATACATGAATCTGAAAAAGTAATGAAAAAAAAACAGGTGGCATATGTACAGCAAAAACAAAAAAAAACATAGTTGAAAAGGCACTACTGTTTATCAGTAATTACAGTATACCAATTATTTATTTTCAAGAGTCAGGGGTTCAGGCGTATTTGTGTCATACTCATCCTTTTTCAAATTTGACATTTGTCAAAAAGATTCTCTCTGACATCTGTTGACAGGAAGCATCAGATACGGTATTACTGCAGTGTACACAGAGGGAATGTTGACTGTAATTTATAAAACCAAAGCACTGTTTACAATGTGCTTTGATGGTGGCCCGCTCTGTATGTCAGGTTTAATGATAGGTATGAAGGGTATCGGTTCATCATAAGGAAGGCTTACCAACTGGACCGTTCGATTAAAGTGTTTAATCAAATTACACCAAAGCAACCTGGGGTCTGGTAATATTCCAGAATAGAAATATAGATCGGTTACTCCGGTTGTGGGCAAAATATAATGGCGCTATGAAGCTCCAATATACAGTCTGCCATATGCTTTGTAAGTAATGGTTATTTACAAAGATACATACACATTTAGTTACTGGGGTTCCAACAGGTGACCTAGGGACCCACAGTTGGTAAATTCAGCCGAGTTGCCTCAGCAAGAGAGGAGAGAACGTATGCTCTGTCATTTGCAGCACTGCACAATTCTAGCTTCCTGTGCTTTACATTTTTAAGATTAAACTCTAATGCTTTGATATGCATTTATATACCTGTTTGTTACAACGTTTGTATCCAATCAATATAAATAAATATATCACAGCTACAAGTGTCCGGCTTTACCTTCTTTTTATCTTGCTCAATTTTATAAGTTGGCACCTTATCAACTACATGTGTGTTTACACTTCACTTGTTTAATTAACCTTGACATTCTCAGACAGAGAGAAACTCAACAGTTCCCACCATGAGCAAGCACTTGGCGACAGTGGAGAGTTAGAAACGTCCGACAGAACTGGACTCAGGGTGGGCAGCAGTCTGCCTCGACCAATTAGGTTGAAAGGAATGAAATGGGGGAGAGAGGAGAAGGGAGAGGGAGACTAGGAACAGCTGTCCTAAATACTGTTATATTCAAGCACTGTCAGACCGGTTATTATAGTGATAATAATAGTGAAGCCTAAAGGTGTAATAATGTTATTATTAATAACAGCAGCAATGATAGAAGCACCAATTGATAATAATAACAATAATAAATGAATAAAGATGAGGAGGAGTGTTGAGTTGTGGTGGCAGATCTGAATCCTGCAGCTCCGGAGTCAGAGATACTTGCAAAATGAGGACAGGGAGAGGCAGAGGACGGAGAGGAAAAGACCCACGAGACAGAGAAGACACAAAGTTAATGATATACATTAGTGTAATATAAATGCATGGGGTGAGAGAGGAGAGAAGTGCTCAAGGGATGGTTCAGGGCTCACCTGAGTCAGCCCAAACTATAAGCTTTATCGAAGAGGAAAGTTTTAAGCCTAATCTGAAATGTGGAGAGGGTGTCTGCCTCCTAAACCCGAACTGGGGGCTGGTTCCACAGGACAGGAGCCTGATAGATGAAGGCTCTGCCTCCTATTCTGCTCTTGAAAATTCTGGGAACCACAAGTAAGCCTGCATTCTGGGAGAGCAGTGTTCTATCATAATAATAAAATGTTCTATTAGATAATAGAGTACTATGAGGTCTTTAAGATATGATGGAGCTTGGTCATTAAGGGCTTTCTAAGGAGAAGGATTTTGAATTCTATCCTGGATTTTACAGAGAGCCAATGTAAAGAAGCTAATATGGGAGAAATACAGTGTGATCTCTTTTTCTAGTTCCTGTCAGGTGCAAATATCTCAAAGATTGTTACAAGAACATATACTCGGGAGTAAGAAGTAAGAAAGAGTAAGAAAGACCAACCACCACTTTGGTCCAGACTAAAATATGTCAACAAGTACTAGATGGATTGTCCATCCTCTGGTCCCCAAAGATGAGATGAGAGACTAGGAGATGAATCCTAGTGAATTCTGTGATCCCCTGACTTTTCCTCTAACACCACAAGCAGGTCAAAGTTTTTAATTATCCTGTGAAATATCTAAACATCTGCTGGATGGATTGGCACAAAATTTCCTTATAGACAGGCATGGTTGCCAGAGTATGAATACTACTGACTCTGGGGATAACCTGACTTCTCTTCCAGCACCACTAGCAGGTTGACATTTTTTGTTTCTTGCGAAGTATCTTCACAGCTGTTGGATGGATTGCCATGAATTTAGTGCAGACATCCATGGTCCCCAGAGAATGATTTCTGTTGACTTTAGTGATCCTCTGACTTTTCCAACTGCTGGATTGATTGACAAAATTTGCTGCAACCATTGCTGTTCCCTTCAGGATGACTCATAATAATTTTGATGATCCTTTCACTATTCATCAAGTGCCATTATCAGGACAAAACAATTTGTCCAATACTTTGGTTTATGACAAAATACATGCAAAACTAGTGAGCTTAGCTGTACTTTGTGTGTTTTGTGCTGATTAGCCAACACCGTCTCCTAGAATTCTGTTCATATACTACTAAACTGTTTTCCCAAAAATGAGCAGAGTTGCCAGGAGGCGGTTGCGGTGGATGGTGGACGTACAAAGCCCAAAACTGTCACACCAGAGACTAGGGTTCACATCCACAGTCCCATCTGTGGTTATGTTACGGCAACAAAAGTGCTCTGGTTAAGATTAGGGAAAGATCGTGATTTTGTTTAAATGTAAATAAACATGTTGAGTCTAAAGTCACTGGGAACCTTTTCTGTATGAAACCAGACCACGATCTTTCCTAAGCCTTAACCAACTGCTCTAAGTGTCCAAACATAAGAATTAAAAAGTTTAACAATGTGCGCAGCTGGCGACAGAACCCGAGCAAAACAGAGACACACACCAAAGAAAAGGCAAAATGCAGAATGATATTTGAAAGCTTTTGTGAGTTCTAGTGTAGGCAGTGCTGTCAAATAGGTTCACCAGAGCCATCTTTAAATAGAATTTAATGGAGCGTTTTGTGTTAGAAATGAGACTAAGCAGTATCTTTGTCGCAGCCTGATGTGGTGAACGGAGAGGAAACAGAATGTTTTATATCCCCTTAAACAGCATTTGCATATCAAAGCTCCACATGTTTTGATATCATTACAGTGTTTGAAATGGGCAAGTGTGGTAGGATTATTTGATAAAGAAATCATTGGGACTTTAAAATCTGATGTCAGGTATCCCAGATTTGTACTTGGTCTTAAACGCCGCTTTTAATGTAAATTTGCATCACAATAGCCTCACTCACAAACCTCAAACAAACTGACTCATTAGGATTCCAGTAGCAAGAGCCAATTTAGTGGGTGATCATGCGGGGAGACGATCTTTAAACTCATGAAAAAAATCACTGCTTCTAGCAGTATTCATAGGCGATTGCTACACCAATTGAATCAATATGGTGGAATTTATGTAATCCTTATTGTGGATCAAAAGCAGTATAGTAGGAGAAGTGAATGTTTCACATGTGATACAGGCCTACTGTACCAGGAGCTTAGTTGTCAACAGTATACATAGAATATACAGTATATTCTATCTGTACAGCTATGCTTGTGGTTTTCATTCAGATCTAGAGTGTTAGAGAGAAGATAAAATAGATTAAATAAAGGTAAATTATAGTTCAAACTTTGGTAGGAACTAACAATTTTCATTATCAACTAAAATGAATAGCTTGTGTGTTTCATCTCAAAAATGCCATAAAAGAAAAAAAAAAGCTCATTACAAGCTCCATATTCCAAAGGTGACCTCTCCAACTTGCTTTTTTTGTCAAACCAACAGTCCAAACCCAGAAGAGATTCAATCTCAGATTACATTAAACAGATAAAATCAGCTTAATCTCACATTTTGAAAAGCTGGAACCTACAAAAGTTTGGCATTTGGTGTTCAATAAATGAATGAAAGGATGACTCAATTATCAAAACTGTTGGCGACTGACTTTCTGTTGACAGACTGGTGGTACCAGTTGCTCACCTTTTGGGCTTGTACATCTTTATAGCAAAGCAACACTGACTTGGAACCAAGGGTGTAGATTTGGTTTTAACACTGGTAGCAGTCTCAGACTGCAGACAATCTTGCCATGGGATCACACCAGCCTGACTACTACTTAGAAGTCATTATTACATTATTGCATGAATACTGTAGTTTTTACTACATTATTACATAACTACTCAGTACTCATAGGTTGGACCACACCCCTATTCAAACTTTTTCTTTTTGATCTCAACTTCACACCTGCAAAGTTTCAAGACTGTATCCTATACAGTTGTGATACTATCAGGGTGACAAAATCTGTCCACAGACTTATAAACCAAAGTACTCAAAACCACCTTTGTGGTAGTTCTGCTACAGTAGGTGTCTGCAGGACCACATTTTACCATGATGACACACACACACACACACACACACACGCACACACACACAGACTCAAAGGGTGAAAATGATACCAGCCACGCCGTCGCGTCTGGTAATAAACAGATCAGTTGGACAAGATGCAGCTAATTAACCTTATGATAATGTCCAGGTTATAATGACCCATACAGTAAAGACTCATGATCCACTCATTAAGAAAATGGTGTAAGCAAAGGTTTCCTTTGAGTACAGAACATTACAATTAGCCAAGACATTAGTGACACTTTGGTTGTTCTTAAAAACAGCCCAATTGCCTCCCTTTTATGACAGTTTAGAGCATTTTACAGTAAGCTGACCATCGTTCATTCATCTCACAGACTGTCGCTTCTTCAGCTAGTTGACAATGTGTAGTATAGCCTGAGGTTTGCCCGATCATCAGGTCAGGTATCCCCCACATTTCTACGTGATATCATGGGATTGGGTATAAACAGTACACCACATTCAAGGACATTTTGCTACTCATGTCTACAGATTTTAAGCAATTCGCAAGTCTTATAATGCTGTTTTAGTAAAGGTTAGGAGTTAGCATGAAAAATGACTGAAGAAATTGGTGCCATTTGGTGATACCGGTTTGCATTTTTCCCTCCTTCACTTTCCATAAAATATTGCTTTTTTTCTTTTGCAATTTGATGTGCTTAAAGGTAGACTTTGCAGTGTTAGAAATCCTAGAATCCTTGAATTGCCGAAGGAATCAGGAAATCTGCAGGTCTTGAAAAGCACTGAATTCAGTTTCCCATAAAAAGTGGCTCGCTGTATGTAGGCAGTAATGTTAGTTATAAAATGTTTTTGTATTTGATTGCAGGCTGTCAAGGGACATTACAACCCTACAAACTAAAGGTGAGATTGTTGTAACAGTGTATTGATGCTTCTTTGTGGATATTCAGTCAGAACCATCCAACCTGTAGCAAAGAGCTTTTACTGTTAGCCACAGTACCTAGGAAGCTCAAAATGGGCAAGTGTAGATTGTAGCAAAAAACTTAAAAAACCTCGATGAATTAATCATTTTTAATTCGTTAATCTGATCATTTTATGCTTTTTATCTGGGTACAGGTTGAATTGATTTAATATTTCTATCATTAGGCATTGCTGTTATATACTTCTGGTAAGTACTGAAAAACAATGTATAATAAATAATTCTAGGCTGCAATACTACTTTCCCACTTTGGCCCACTTTTCCACTTTGGCCCAGGCTTTCCAAACTGCCTTTTAGAATGACAAAATTGATGAGTGTTTTGTGATCGCTCCTACTGGCAGGAGACATTGTTCATGACCTCATTTTTCAGTGCCCTCAAAAAATTTTACAAATCTCAGAATTCTAAATTAAAAGTGTTTTCTGATCTGACAACACTATGATGAAGATTTGGCTAGGTTTAGGCACAGAAAAGGATTTGGTTAAGATTAGGGAAACCATGTCGTTTTGGTTAACGTAATTCGTTCATTCATGAAGGTTTGGGGATGCTGTTGTCACAATCACAGTAATAACAACTTGGTTAAAGTTGGGGAATGATCGTGGCCGTGGTTTAAAGAAACCAGCGTTGAGCGAAGAACCGGCAACAGTGTCAAATTCTGACATTTTGTTGTACAATCCAGTTCCCCCAACAGTCCCCTTTCTTTGGACTGTGTGGCTCCATAATAACATCACATTACATCCTTATGTGTTGTGTGATTTTGGATTGCTTTATCTGCAAACGTGTATGCTGCCATCTTAGCCAGATCTAGGAAAACTGTCCAATCTGGATAAAGTGTTCCCAACGTCAATGGGACCATTTAACCTTTATGAAAAATTACAATGAAAAAAATTATATCAGGAGGTATTTTAACCTGCACTGAGAAATGCTGAGATTGCTTGGTTGTATATGCACTATGTCACACATGTAGTATTCACCCTCCGGTCCTTATAACTACACTCATACAGTAATTTTCAATCATTTATCTCTTTCTCAGCACGTTTATTTAACAGGGCTTGGAGCTATGTTAAATCATGAACTTGGCTTAGAAATGTGATAAAAATTCCCCTTGGATGTGGGTCAGCTACAGAGAAATTTGAACCGGTTATTGAAAATGATATGTTTGCGGTGGGAGTTAGAGGGGATTTTTTCTTCGCCAGCTTGAGTATGTATGTGCTTCCTTTTTACTATAACCCTTGGTTCTCACCTTAGGAACCAGAATGGCTAACCGTATTAATTTCATATTGTATATAAACAGTGATTCATGCTATGATCAATTGTTTATAATTACTCAAAATATCACCATTTTATCTGTGGTAGCATAGCTTTGCACATCCAAAACCCCAGTGTTTCAGACCAGAGGCTGTATGTTTGAGTTTGATTAAGTAAAAATGGACACGTACATACAAAGATAGGTGACAAACTGAAGGAAAAAGCCTAAATAAATGAGTGAAAAAACATTATAAGTATTTCGTTGAGTACGAAACTGACTGGTCTTCACAGTCACCAGATGTCAACTGCATTGAACACTTGAGGAAGATTTCGGATTGACATGCTAGGCAGCATTCTCCTCCACCGTCATCACAACATTAACTGAGGGAATATCATTTGAAAGAACGGTGTTCATGGCTTGTGATGGCCACTTTATTTTGGTTTTCCTTCCATTTATAACCCACCTGCATATATACACATACATTCATACATGCATATGGTTTTGAAGCTAGGTGATTAAAGTGACATAATAATTTAAGTGCACTAGGCACATTGTACGAAAAGCGACAGTATATCTATTTCAGGATGTATGTCTAGAAATGAAAAGGATTTATAACCCTGGGACTGTTGCTGCTATGTATACAAAACCGTTATATTTCCAATTGCTTCTCGATGAGAGTTTAGGCCAAACAGAGAGCTGATGGGCAGAGGGCAGACCGGCAAACAAGACAGGAGGAATGTAAATGAGAAATGTCTAATGGGAGTATCTCTAAATAAACCTTGAGGCTTGATTTTTCCACAGCTCTAGTGAGTAATTTAGCCCAGACAGAAATCCATAAATGTGACAGATGAAGAAATGATGAGGAGTGATGCCTCTACCTGTATTAATACCACTGAACTATATGAGGGCCACTCCATTTTTCATGTTTTTCTAAACCATACACTGAAAAATCCTGTGCCAGAGAGAAAGCTGCTGCAATGGTTGGTTTCACAATATTGAACTATACATAGCTGTATCATTAACACATCGCTGTAATAACTAACACATAAAACTACACCTGTAATTTGTCAGTCAAATACTCTCAGAGTCTTGCATATCTACAGTTGACCATTCAATGTGCATTTCTTCACATGGCGAAACAGCTTGTTTAATCAAAATGTAAAAGACTGATAAATAGACTGAACTAAGCATCTCCTTTGAATTGTGCTGTACATTTCAGGAGATGACTCCTTAAAATTACATTTACCAATTAGCAACAGCAATCTTTTGAAGTTTTTGTTTTCTGTGAGTGTATCTGCAAAGTTGCAAAACATTTATACAGAATGCATCTGCAACAAGTTCACAAACAAAATATTTCATATGTTTTCTCCCTCCAGTTGTGGCGACTGAAGCATGATTAACATTTTATGACTAAGCATCTGGTTAAGATTGTGGTCTTGGCTATACTGTATATTTTAAAGAGTCAACCATAAAATCTGTATTTTTAATAATTAACCAAGGCAGTGAACATAATCCAGGCTAGGGAATATGTGGTAAATACATAATTATGTTTTTTATGACCAGTATTGCGACTTGGATTTAAATTGCAATTATTTTCTTTAAAATCCATGACTGTATTTGTTATTCACTGCTGATATTTTTGACTTGTCACAGCAAAAACAGAGTACATGTGTAACTACTTTTGTTTTTATGGCAGAAGCCACTATGGAAAATGGCAAAGTCCCAACTGGCTGAATGCAGTCGCTATTAATGTTAATAGCTACACTTCTGCTTTTTCGACTATGACATGTCAAAATAAAACAGACACAAAGTATTTTACTCCGTAATAGGCAGATTCCAAATGCTTATCAATCATTATCATTTTGCGTTATCACTGACAAAGACAACTGTAATTTTTGCATGCATAAAATGCAAGGAATTGCACTGTGGGACTTTTAGCAGAAAGTACTTTTTTCATTTCATTTTTTTTTTGAAGCACTATCAAACTTACGATGGTAAACTTACGTAATGCAACTCAGATCTAGCAATGTTCTGGATGGTAAAGGGGATTTTGCTGGATTTTACTTTTAAGTTCAAGGAACTCTTGACCCCCTCTGACTGCTGTGCTGTGGGTAACAGGCGAGAACAGCAGGCCTGGGACCCTGGGATTTTGCCGAGGTCTGGACCATGCAGCACCCCAGCAGAAGCCGGGGCCAGTAGCTCTGAGGGTCTCACTTCAATTAACACCCAGCTGTTTTCTACAGCAATGTGGGGATCAAGGCCACCTTGGTCCTTTTCTTCTACTACATCCTACACCAACACACCTCAACAACCCCAGATACAGTATATGGTTTGCTTTAGAAAGATATAAACTACATCAAGAAACACATTTGTTTGTTACAATGCTGGCAACATTAAAAGGGTAATATTTTATTTACTAGTGCTAACTCTTTTTTAAATACAATGTAGGATAAATACCATTTGCCACATACATAGCTTTTCCATTACACACAAAAAAATTATGTTTGGAAATTGAATTTAAGCATTTATAAATGACGGACAACACTGAAGAAGTTTACATCAACTAACGTGCAAAATCTGAAGCAACGAGAGGAGAAGAGAGGAGGCAAACAGCGAGTCGGCCAGTACGAGTTAAGGAGCTTAGACAGATGGGACAGGCTGGATCACAGCCATGTAAGGCCTTGTAGGTGAGGAGCTGCATGCCTGCAAGAGCAGAGGAGAGCCTGACCTAATTGACTGATTTAGTTCAAGTTTATAAACCTGGTTGCCAAGGCTGGAAGCTTTTCACAGTACCAAGGGGCATGATGGACAGAAATGCATCCAAATAAGAGGATGGTGAAGATGGAAACTACCAAGGATGACATCGGTATTAAGAGCTCAACAAAGACGGCTCCTTTTTACTTTAGTAAATATGGCAACCTGCATCATATTTCAAAGTAAAGCAAGGTTGGAGTATATATAGGTTTTGCATCAGTCAGAGTATTTGATTCAATGCCAGATCTGGGCTTTTACTTTACACTTTCAAGCAGCTACAATCGATTTTTTTTTATTTTTATACCGACAGTGTATCAAATGACAGTGTGTAACGTGAGAGTCATGGCTCATAGTGTTGAGCTGAAAGAGAATTATTACCCAAATTTGCAGCTCCCTGCAGCTCTAGTTTCAGCTCATTGTTTAACTGTCCAACCCGCAACTTGTTTGCGGCTGCAGCAGGCAGCTGTTTTTGGCTAAAAAGCTAAAAAAAAAAAACGAAATAAGTAAATAAGCGACTGTTTGCTAACACTAGCTCCATATCAACTTAAAACTGATGATGCAGATTGTCCATAAATTGTTTGTTGTTACTGCAGATCTTACTTAATGAACTTCAGTAGATTAACTATGCTGATCCTAACTATGCTGTTAATTTTTAAGATGAAGAACACATCAAATATAAACATTAAATGGAAATCTCTTTGGTGTCTACCAACTCCTGAGGGAAATATCTGGCTCTTTAGCAGCTAAATGCTCCACGATGTTCACCAGCTAGTCACCAACTTGGTGTGTTTGTGATAGCATGCACTCTTCCCGTGTCTGTTTCGGCTGAAAACAACGCTACGAGAGCAGTGAGATAAAGCTGCTGTCTGCAAAAATCAAAACAAAGAGCTGAAGCATGCCGAAAAGCTCCGTGCAGACGTTGGGTGATTCTCTGTGGGTTCATCACAAGAAGTGGTCCCTGTGCCATGCAAGTAGTAGTGTCCTGCATGTTTAATATGCAGTCTGGAATGTTTAATCTATGAAGATTTTTTTGATAGAAAAACAGGTTCAAATACTGCCCCGCAAAAGACGTTTTCTACTCTATTACAATTTGACTGTGGTCAGTTTGCAACATAACTACCTCGTAGTCAGTTTACTTCCAACAGTCACTTTTCTGGTTAAATAAAAGGCTTTCAGAGGGAGCTTGTCTGAAATCAAGTTCTAAAGACAATGTTTTCCTTTTCCTCTTTTTGTTTTTGTCCTCGCCTTTCTCAGCGTTCATTTAGCTCATATCTGCGAGGATCAGTAAGTACTAAAACCATATCCCATATACACTGACAGATGCCTCGTTGGTAATTTTTAGCACAGCCTGGAGACAAATGGGTGATTGTTCTATCGCTGATGTCATCTGCAAACTGAAATCCATCCTTCAGTGGCTTGCGCTGGGAGAGTTTTGATTGACAGGCTCGCCCAGCAGGGGTTCGTCCTGGGGGCTGGATCTTTAATGTTTTCTCAGAATCTAGATTGTTCTTTTTTCAGGTGTGGAGAGGAGGGAATAGCGGATGAAAAAAAGCGAAGCAAAAGAAGAAGTGGGCTCGGCATCTCTAAATCCCTTTTCAACGTGTTCACGATGTAAGTCTTCAAAGGAGATAACCTCATGTTTGACTCACCATTTTTCTCCTCCATTTAAGTTGAGGTGTTTATTTGAAATTCATCGCTCCACAGCTGTCAGAGCTGTGGTGTAGTGTGTTGTGCCTCTATTCAGTCTGGTTATCCAACTACTTAAGTGGATCCTGCTCATTCACCATTTAATCATATGTCAAGGGCTGGGCTATATGGACCACAACTCGCATCCCGGTATTTTTAGGCTAAATGGCGATACATGATATATTTCTTGGTATTTTCCACGAAGTGGGCTAAATGTTCAGTTGTAAGACAAAGCCACATGTGAGATGTCACAAGCACTTTTATTAAAACAGACAGTGGTCAAGATAAAATGCAGAGACAGGGTTTCCTTTCCTGTTTGAAAATATACAGCTGCAAAACATGTAAATAAAAAATTATATAAAATAAATAGCCTATATTAAATAAGAAATTGGTCTATCCAGTGTTTCCCACAGGTTGAGAATTTAATTGTGGTGGTCGGCGGCACGCCGTGTGACCGAGGAGAGTGGAGTATAGTGGAGGAGAGTGAGGCCCAGGTTATTTTCTGTAGTCACAATATACAGATGCCCCTTAAGCTCCTCACATGCAGGCTATCGGAAACACTACGCAGGTGGCGGCGCACAGAGAAGCCTTTGGTCCCCACTCAGTCACTGCAGCACACACAGCGCAGAGAGGTGTGTGGCCAAAAGTTGGAAAAGGGTGAAATAAGGTGTTAGGTTGAAACTGAGGGATTTTATCTCCCCCGGGGGGGGGGCAAGTAGAGCCTGTGTATGGGAAACGCTGATATGATCCTTCAGTTGTTTTCAACAATAACAGGCTGATTAAAATACAGTACAATTACAATTATCTTCCACAGTGGGGACCGGTGCTGTGTCTCCCTCCATGTTGCAGGAGAACTTGTGAGCGAGTGGGGCCGACGTTGTGCGTTGATGTGGAGGGAGAGTGGGAGCGGGGTTGTGCGGAGAGGAGAGAGCGGTGAAAGACTAGGGTGGCCAGGCGTCCCCGTTTTCTGGGGACAGACCCTCTTTTAGGTGGCCTGTCCCCAGCTGGAGCTGTCCACGGAAATGTCCCAACTTTAAACTGTGAATTCCAAACAGACCGGAAAGAAAGACTGGGCAGTAAAACAGACGAGCAGATGTCTCACATTGTGCTTGTTCTGGCCAAAAGGGGGGGCTGGCTGCTCGCTATAGCAGCTTCATCTCGCTCTTTCTCTACTACTAGCCACTTGCTCGCCTAGTTTTAGAGAAAACTGCTGTGTAAAACTCGACTAGACACTAGAAAGGGTCAAGTGAATGCACAACATCACCACAAACATCATTTCAAGCCAGGAAGTAACCCAAGGTTAGCAACAGTGGTGGGGTTACGGGATTTAGGAATCTTATTAGCAGGTGATATGTAGCTGATTTGTAGGTACACAACCTACATGGATGTAGGCAACAATGCGATCTACAAATATAGTTCATCATTTTTAATTAACATGCTATTTGTTTAGCAGGCATCGAGGGCTAATGCAGGCTGCCACATTAACTTATTTTACAATTTGTAGAAGGGAAATATGACTTGTCCTGAAAGAAAAAAAAAATGTAGTCAGATGATTTTTTTTATTTTTTTATTTTTTTTGCTTTAAGTCCTGTAGGGAAAGTGGACAGGAAAGAGCGGAGGAAGCGTGGAGAAGAGTGAAGGAGATAGAGGAGGAAAGATAGTGATACGATTAGAGAGCCTCTGAATTTATTATTCTAAACAATAAAATACAAACATGAGGCAAGCAATGGGAATCTGTTAACCAAAGTATCTTTTCTAATTGTGCACTATTTATTATTACAGACCATTTTCTTTATGAGTGTTCCACAGTTTACCATGGCCTCAGTCACCATGGTAGCGGACCGTAGGGTCATCTGACGCAATTTACAAAGTCGCCGTAGTTTATTACAGTACAACAGATACCATGGTCAACTTACATGAAACCGGAACTGGCCCCTTTTTTTATTTCATAGATAAAAACATTGGATATTTTAATGATACACCCAAACTGGAAATGTCTCCGTGTTTTCATTTCAGAAATCCAGTCACATTAAGAGAGATGCAAACACTAGCACGGCTTTACGGAAGAAACGGGTTATGTAACGCAACATCAAACTATATCGATGTAAGCGTTATTGTCTCATCCTGTATCTCATTTGAAAATATATCGATTTAAGAAGTCTACATACCAATCAGCCCTACATGTGTCTTGTCCTCAAAACGTGATACGTGTTAGTGCTTAAAATGAAATATAAGGCAGGAAGATTTTTCACTTTTCAAATCAAATACATCATTAAGATCTGTTCAGAGGCTATAGATGACTTCCTACAGTTTTTTGTCCTTCCAGTGTCCACAAGGAGACAGAGCCAGTGTTGCAGACAACCACACTTTTCCTATTTTCTGCCTTTGCCTCTCCATGCTTCAACGGAGAGTGTGGCTCTCACCGCAGAGTCCTGCCACAGCTCCCATCCATCATTCCCTCCATATCTTCGACCGTGATCATCATCCTCCACGCTGCTGCCCTCAACAGGAGACCCCGCTTCCTCTTTCCCACACTGATCTTCTACCCTCTTTTGCTTTGTCATTTCCTGCTTTCACCTTGCTTCCTGATAACTTCTGTCCACTCAGTATCACTTGTGTAGCTCAAATTGTTTAAATAATCAAATCTTGGCCAAATAGAATACACAATTGCTCTCAAATTGAGGATTATTGAAATCGTACATAATTGTAATAAGAGAGTAGCTCTAAATCATTATCAATTAAAAATTAAATAAAACCTTTAATCCAGTTTAATCCAGTGTTTAAAGAACAATATGAGTTAATGGAGGTCTTAAATTCAGCATATTAAACACAAACAGTAAACACAAGGGGCTTAACTGCAATCACAGATATTATTTAAAGTTTAAATCGTATTCCTACATTCTTCTTTATTTGTTCGTGGACAGAGGAGTTTTGAGGATTTGTTTGAGCCTTTCAACATTTCACAAACTGTCAGCTGAGTGTATAGAAGTTGTTGGTGAATTCAACAAGGAGGTATCAAAAGTGTGTCAAAAAAGTGTCAAAATGTCAGCTACTGCAGATGATTCTCACAAGAGTCATACAAAAGTTAAACGATAAGTTAAAGTGTGAGGTCATAAGTCAGCAGACAGCCTGATGAATCCGGTCATTACATATGAGTAGAAGAAATCAAAGTGTGTGGCTGCCTGCCTGTAAGTTGGATGTGTACAGACACTTCTACGGAATTTCAGAAAAAGATATATAATATATGTGTCAACAGAGCGAAGAAGTTATTGTTGCATGTCTTCAACCAATTAACAGTCAGTCAAGGGTCAGAGAGGTCATTTTTGGTTATATGCTGACGTTGACTGCGTGTTTTAGAAGCAGGAACCTGCTTTTGTAGACAGCTCCAATTATTTCTAGAGTAAATAATATGTGTTCATGATTCTCAGTCATGGAGTTCAACAGCTGAGGGCCCCATTCAGGGAGAGCTCTCTCATCTCTCTAACAAGGCGATATGTGGGAACAGCTAGAAAGGCTTTGAAGAGGATCTCAGAGCTCATAGCGTATTAACAAAGAACACTATGCTTTATTCTTATATTTATTTATTTATGTATTTATTTGGCGGGAGACACAGCCATAAGCTCAAAAGGCTGCTGACTCAGTCTCAGTGGATTCATTTATGCTGTTTAGACATCTTTTGCTTTTATAGCGTACACAAAAAGTGCCCTTCTGAAAAGTCTGAATAAGTGACTTGATATAATCATTATATAGTCTCAATGAAGTGTTGGAACTAGCTGACACAGAATACATGTTTAAATAGAATGTTGCCAAATAGTGTAACTTCAAAGCTAATTAAGTGAGTAAATATAAGCTGAAAACCAACCAAGGCTTTAAGGCAGTGCTAATCAGCACAACCAGCTTTAGATGGTGGCTCTCATGACAAATAAAATTATGCAATAATAAAGCCATGGCTATAACACGGACATACTTATAATTTTAGACTAAAACCACAAACACGGGATTTTCAGAACTAAACACTACTTACATGCCCTTGTAGGGTTGCCAGTTTGGTTTTGTGTCTGCCCATTCCCCTAACCTGAGCAGCACAGTGGGACAATTACTGATGGAAAGGTAGATAACTATTGGTTGGCTGGTTTAGGATTATTATTTAAATGTGCTCCATTGTATAAGCATGACATATTTTTGCATCTATAGTATTTCGGCTGATTTATAGGCGGGAAATCTGTCAAACCAACCTGGCAACACTCCTCATTCATTTATTAGTTAGGCTTGTGCAAGCAGAACAGAGTTATGCTAACAGAGACTTGCAGGCTAACAAGCCAAAATTGATTCATTTTTCATCAAAGATGGAGGAAAACAAGAGGATAGGGTCTGAGGAAAAGGAAGAATATGAGGATTATTCATGGTTCTACATTTCTACTGTATACATTTTTCGTATAGAGTATAGTTTGTATGACTCTCTCCTGGACTAGCAAGCAAACATTTACTTCAAACACCAACACACAAAAAAAATTGGTTTCTTGGTCTGCACACTGATCTGAAAAAATTTGTTCCTTTTAGCTAATTCTAAGGGGAACCAGTTTGAAGGAGCCAGTAAGGGAGATTTTTGTGGCCTAACGTTGCAGATCCAGGAAGGTTTACATGGCTAAGTTTTTAGTGAACTGACATCTTAACAGAAGGAAACACAAAGCCAGCTGATGTTGGAAGCAAGCTAGTGTGTATTTACTTAAACAAACACCAGCAATTGTGCAACTGGGACCAAATTTAATTATTCATTTATTTGATCATATTTAGAACAAGAGGGAACACACTGATCCAGTTTTCAGACATTAATCCTTCTGAAACTTAAACTTGTCTTTTTTTTCCAGTGATCAGACCGCTCAGGCGGAGAGTCCTATTGTATTTAGATGTGTTAATACACATTATGACCAACCTCTTCCCACTGCATCCTGATAGGTTCCCAACTATAGGAAGCTACGTGATGCTACCCACTGACAGGGGCTGACACGCCAGGCATGAGGCATCCACAACAGTAAAGGAATGCCATCAGAGCATGACTTATGTGTATCCACAGAAGATTACAACCATATTATCGTAAAATCAAAGTGTAATTATTTAATGCAGAAATAATATGTTTAATTGTGGATTAAACAGATACGGGATTAATTTTAATAATAAGTAATCAGATACTAGCACAAAGGTAAACAGAAGAAATTCAGCCCAGGAAAAGTAAACTGTCTCAAACAGAGAGGAAAACAAGCTGGATGTTGTGCCTTTTCTTCAGTCCCTGCAAAATCAGAAAGGTCAATCACAGTGCCATTCTGATTTTGCAGGGACAGGAGTTTTAGTGGTTATCTCAGAAAGGGCGTGAAACTCTCCAAAGACAACCCAGTGGCCAGGCAACAGTAATATATTGGCTCCTCATGAAGAAGCTGACTTCAGACAGAGAGGGTAAAAGAGCTGTCAGCTGAGGGAATGGAGGCCTGATTACGCCAACATACCCACACCTGAGCCTTTCTCAGCCTGATACACACTGTGTATTACGGATAGATGCACACATGCTCACAATCATGCACACGCAGGTATGTGCATAGTTTGCCTGAACACAATTAAATATGATTTTGCCATGGCAAACAACACATTTGAGCTTAGTTTCATGAATGCAGACACACCCAGATTTTAATACGTTTATGTTTTCATTTTTAAAATAACAAATCACTGTACAACACACAGTCACACACACAGATACACACTCATACAGTTTTGCCCTGGTTTTCTAGAAGGAACTTCCGCACTTACACACACAACAATAGGGTGTAATGGGATTTTTTTTCCCCCACAGAATGAAGATATTATCTAAAAAGTCTTTATTGTGTATTAAGACACAGGCAGCAGTACCTTCATTTACTTGTCAAGATCTATATCGAATAGCCTGTTCGTATACCAGGTAGGTGTTGGCACAGTAGATTTACCACTGTACTCAATTTTAAACCTCTCAAGAAAATAAGCATCTCTAGGTTGCAGTTTTTTTTGTGCCTGGTTTAAATCCAGCACTATTGCAAACATACAGTATCTCCTGCTCGGTTTGCCAACTTTTTCTGACTGCAGTTCAGGACATGGGTTTAGGGGTTTCAAAGTTTCAGCAGTATCATGATGTACGCCACTCAAAGAACACAGAGGCGGCAAGCATGTGGAGATGAGTGATCAAGCAGATCAGAGAATGACAGGAACAGGAAGTCCTCCAACCTAAACGACCGTATAGATCAGTTGTCCCTACTGTCGGATACAACCCTTAGAAGCAGACCAGCAGCAGTAATAATAATAAATGCGGTTAAGGTTGTGGAACGGAAGGCGTTCGGTTAAGTTTAGGCACAAAACTACTTGGTCATGATTAGGAAAAGATCATGGTTTGGGTTAAAATAATTCTTCCTTAAGGTTACAAGACCTTCATCATCATGGTTACGATAAATGGTCTCCCGTGTGAAAGTCCTGTATTTTGTCAAACTATCCATCCCCCTAACCTCCTCCTCCTAATGTGGACTTTGTCGCTGTGTCACCTGACTTCCTCCTTTGCATCTGGAGTTGCAATGGAGGAAGTAAAGAATTGTGCCTCATATTATCATTGACATTTGAGTAAAATTGAGTATTAATATAAAAACGACATCAGGGGCAGTAACAACTAATAATGCAGTAAATTACATAAAGTGCATTTCATGGAACTTTGTATTTTTCAGCTCTTTACACTCAGTGCTGTAGGTCTGTGTGGCTGTAGGGATGGCACTGTTGGTCAGCTAGGCGAGCACCATGGTTCACGCCGAAATATCTAAACAAGAATTGGGGGATTGCACCAAAACATTCATGGTCCACAGAGAGTGGATCCTAATGACTTTGGTGATACACTAACTTTTGCTCAAGTGTCACCATGAGGTTGACACTTTTGTTTTTGAGTGAAATGTGTTGGCAACTTTTGAGCGGATAGTCATTAAATCTGCAGCACATTCAATAATTAGTAATTACTTTGCTGATCCCTTAAATTTCCATCAAGTACCGTCATCAGGCCCAATACTTTGGTTTATGACCAAACATCTGCAAAACTAATGACAGTCCCAAAAGCTTTAGCTGTACTTTGTGCTATTTGCAAATGTTAGCTTGCAAACATGCTAAACTAAGCTACTGAACATATAGTAGTAAACATTCGCTATAATCTGCATGTTTGCTGTGTCAAAATCAGCATGTTACCATGGATGTTTGCATTTAAGTATAGCGTGACCAAAGACTCTTGTCATGTTTATCTCTACATTACAGCAATTTTGAAAAAATAAAGACAAAAAAGTTTATTTTACTTTTACATGTGTAAAGCTTTTATTGAACAAAAATCAAACAAAACTCTCAGATTTAATTTTCATAATTCAGTGAAGCCTCAAGCAATCCTATTCTCAAGAGTTGGTAACTTCATCTTTACTATATTTTTGAAAGACCAGCAGTTAATCAAACTTGAAGACTGCATTTGTTGTATTGAATTTGGACATGTTTGACAAGATAATATAATGTGGTGTGAGAATAATGAAATGAAAACTTGCCAGGAATATTTTTCAGTTTGAACATCTAGAAATTGATTTAAAGGGAGCCTCAGGCTGGATTCTCTTAAAATGTTCATTGTTTTCTTAGCAAACTTAAACATGGCAATCAATAAATGCTCAATTATAAGAAAGTCTGCTTGATTAACCGAGTTGAAGAAAACAAACACCAAAAACTTGCACCATCCCTGTAAGTCAAGCAACAGCGAGTTACATCAATACAACATAGTTCATTTTTCACAAACTGAAGTGTCACTGGGGTGCTCGAACAGAGCAAGGTACCTCGAGCATTTCTTGCTGTGTGTAATTGAGCAGGACAAGAACTGAGTGTGGCAGACATCAAGCATCTCAGCAAATCATAAATGAGACAATGAAATGTGCACCCTTCGGTGTCAACACGGTTGGAGACAAGTTCTCTGTTTTGAGTCAAAATGTAGTAAAAGGTTATTTTGACTGTGATTTGAAATTTTCACTGTGTTCAACTGATTGTAGCCACGAAGCAGGATATTTTGGAAGGATAAATATGACAGAAAACTCAAGAAGCATAATAGATAACTTGAAGAGGGCTATACTGTACCTATTTCTGTCTTACTCACATTCAAACTCAATTGCCAGTTGTATACGTCAATATGAAAAACACCACAGTCAATTATTTTCATTGCTGCGACATGAAAAGTTGTCAATAACAGTCCACGAAAATGTACAATCATAATGCAGAAACTGACAAACGCACAGCGCATTCTCATGCCACATGCTGCCTAAGAATGGAGCAATATTTCATATTTGAAAAGTAAACCTGCCTGAGGATGTGTCATTTGGTAGAGGCAATTAAACGTTCTCCAGCTGCACTTCACAACGCTGAGTATATGCAAAAGATGGCCACCTTTCATAACACTTTCATGTGCTTGCACTGAATTTGGTGGTCAATAACATACGATATTATTTTTCTCTCTCTCTTTTTAGGCTGTCACTTACCAGCATCCTTCACATGTTTTCATAGCCGCTGCATGCATGCCAGTGTTCAGGCAGCATAGAATTGTTCTAGCAGCAGTGTGCTTTGAAGCCTCTCTTTGCCTCCCACAGTTTGTCATTTACATAAAGACACTTTCTCAGCGACTGCAGACACACACATAAGCAAACATACAGACAAACAATTATTATCATTAAAAGTAATGGTGAAACCCTCCCAGAGGGTCATACCTTTTGAATAAAGGCTAAAGAAATGCACATTTAAATACAGTAACGATCCACTATATGTAATGTCATGCATAAACATACTGTGAGCAAATCTATCCAAAGTACACACACACACACATATACACACACAATCTCCCTTGCCCTACTACTATCTCTGCTGGTGTTCACAATTCCCGTGGAGTTTATGCTTCCGGAACCCAATTATGCCTCACTAGCAAATTAGCCACCATTAGCGAGGCACCAGCATGCATCACAAGGGGAGACAGGGAGACCTTTAGCTCATCTTATGGCCTGCTTTCCTGCTCACCAAAATAATAATTAGATTCTAATTCACACTAATGCACAGGCAATTGCTGCACCTCTCCAAACTCTTGTCATTATTGTCAAATGTTAGGTGCGGATGTTAAGATATTAGATAGATTACATTGATGTATTCTATTGTTCATATCTTCAGCTCATTTGGTATCTGTTCTCTTAGCACTGTATTTCAGATTTTCAGAGGTGGGTGAGCAGACGTTACTGACTATCCTCTGTATGCGTTGTTAACACAGTGGAGGAGATACAGCAGTGCTCTTACAGGATACCACCCTGATCTAGCAGTAGTACATAAATGCGGAAGAAGTACAAGACTGTCTGAGCATGCATGAACGTAGCTGTTGATTGCCTTTTGAATCACATTGTACAGCATGAGATTCCCGATAATTGCATCTTGCTGTCATCTCAAAAGGCTGTAACAGTCTTTAGACATCCAGTTTCTTTGTAACCAAACATTTTGTGTGAATGTACCGACTTACATTCAAACAAGTTTCTGACTATTACAGCAGTGATAATTCTTGTGTAATTCCTGTTCAACTGTGCTTGACAGGCCTTTTTAATGTCATATAAAAGCATAAATCTACTTAAAAAATTATATCTGGTAAGACATACAAGACATGTCCAAAGTTTAATTATAGGAACATCCTATATCCCATTGCTAAGACAAGGGTCATGTGTCTTTGTTGCCACCCCTTTAACCTCTGGACATCAGTCCACCTAGAAACTCCAGTTTGCCATGCAGTGGCAGTCCATGTTGCAGTAACTCCTCAACTGTCTGCCACGTCAGATGACAGGACATTTTGGCTTTATCTACACCAATCAGCCAGAACATTAAAACCAGTTACTGGCTTTACAGTAACTGGTAAAACCAGTAACAGCCACAACATTAAAACCAGTAACTGGTTTTAAAGTTCTGGCTGAATGGTGTATACAAAAGAAAAGAAAAAAAACCTTTTTACCACAAGTGTGGTAACATTACAAGTGTAATCATGGCTCATACTTGTGATGTAAATATTAATTACAATGTTACACGCTATTGTTTTTCAAACCATTCCTTCCACAATGTATTATTACCAGGGGGCTGTACAATTCAGGCTCACATAAATGCCTGACTTTTGCCGATGTTGAACCATTTCACTAACCAAGAGAAAAAGCTACTTAAATCAAGTTTTTTATATTGTCACAATGACTATGCCAGGCTTTCAAGACTTTGGTCCATGATTGTGCTGTCCAGTTCTGTCCAACAAAGGGCTCTGTTGCACTATTCCAGGGATTGTGTCAACAAAAACAAAGTACACTGTGCACATGATGTAACCCATCTGCTTCAGTCTTAGAGAATATCTCTATCACTGCCCGAACATCAGTTTACCTGTTTGCAACCTACTGAAAGCGTCATGGAAACACCAAGCTCTATGCTGTCAGCTGACCTGCATGATAGACTCCTGGCTGAACTGTGGAAGTCCAACTATGCAGCTATGGACCACATAGTGATCCTGTTATCACCCTTCACTGTCTACTGCCATGGATATATCTCTGTGGGCATTATATGTACTATATTGCATAGGCTTCCTATGAGTTTGAGGGTTCTGCACAGTATCTTAGCTGTTCCTAGGACTGCGCTCTTCAGACCTCAGATGTTGTACCCGGAATCTGCTGGAGCCATTCTCCCAGTTTGTGGGTCACAGCCCCCAGTGCTCCAATTAGGACTGGCACCACTGTTGCCTTTACTCCCCACATCTTTTCTAGTTCCTATTTCAGCCCTTGGTATTTTTCGATCTTCTCGTGTTCCTTCTTCTTGATGTTGCTGTCGCTTGGGATCGCTACGTCTATCACTACTGCCTTCTTCTGTTGTTTGTCGATCAACACGATGTCCGGTTGGTTAGCCATCACCAGTTTGTCAGTCTGGATCCGGATTGGCTTGGTCATTCTCAACCACCTTAGGAGGTATCTTCCATTGTGAGCTTGGGACCTTGGACCCATACTCAGTGCAGATGTTCCTCTACACTATGCCAGCCACTTGGTTATGGTGTGCCATGTACGCTGTTCCTGCCTGCATCTTACATCCTGCTACTATGTACTGAACTGTCTCAGGGGCATCTTTGCAGAGCCTGCACCTGGGGTCCTGTCTGGTGTGGTAGATCCCCTCCTCTATTGATCTTGTACTGAGTGCCTGCTGCTGCAATGATTTGTGCTTCTGTGCTGTCCTTCAGTCCAGCCTTCTCCAGCCACTGGTAGGATTTCTTGATATCAGCCACTTCTTCTATCTGTCGGTGGTACATGCCGTGTAGGGGCTTGTCCCTCCATGGTGTTCTTGTCTTGATATCAGTGGCCTCTATCTCCTTCTTTGGCCAGCTTATTATACCAGTGGGGTATCTGATGACTGGCAGGGCGTACGTCGGGGTCGGGGTTTCAAATCCCGGCCAAGGCGGGGTAACACATATCCAGTGTGGACCCTTAGGCAAGGTCCTTGATGCTGCTGGCCTACCTGAGAATGAGTGAAATCGCACATTCGAGAGTCACACCGGCTCGGACGTCGCCCGGGTCAACAAGGTCCGCGTCAGGTGTTGGGGAACCAGGACACCCTGATGAGAAATGGGCTACTGGAATAACACATAGATGGAGCAGGGCATATATATACATATAAATATTTTATACACACATATATATATATATATATATATATATATATATATACATATATACATATATATACACATATATACATATACATACATATATATACACACATATATATACTTACACATACATATATATATATATATATGTATGTGTATATACACACACACACACACACACACACACACACACACACACACACACACACACATCCCAATTGCTTTCTTTCTTTTATCAATTAATTATACAATCCACTGGAACAGTCACTTTTTAGCTCGTTAGCTCATCAATATCTAACATTGCTCATAATCAACAGCACCAATTTCCAGACTGGTGGCCCTCAGACTGTATTTGTAACATAGCTGGTAATTAACGGAGCTAAGCTACATACTAGCAGCGACCAGACTGTATTTTCCACTGTGTGTGAAAATGATCTGCATAACTTTAGTGGTAACATAGTCATATGTTGGGTAAAGCACTAACTGCCTTTTGCCGTGACTTGAATTTTCACCACCACTGAGGGAAGACCCTTCCCTGTTTTCTAGTCACTCAGTCACTGTAAAGTTAGCTCCTAGCAAGGGGTTGATTCTCTGGTACTAGTTCTACATTCACGCTACATTTTTAAACACTATTTCTATAAAACATTTTTAAAAAAGTCTTTTTGGATCACTTGAAGACACGTTTCCGTTCCTCTCCATTCCAGTACTGCTCAGACCAATAGAATTTAATGTGCCAGCATCCTGTAATTAGCACTGTTGCTGCTGCTCAGCAAAAGTTCCATAATCTCGCTTTAAGGAAGGCATAGGTTTGCATTTGTCATTTGGATATGCCTGGTAAGCAGATTCCTCCAGCGAGCCTAAGCCAACTAGCTTTGAAGTAAAATAGATTTAGCTATCTAGCTGAAGGTATTTCAAGTTACCTGGCTACGTATAGTGTGTGTACAGTGAATTATTCAATATTGTCAAATTTACCTTGCCAATGGATAGTAATGAAGTCCGAGGTCCTAACTTGAGAAAGTCAAACTATTAAAGTTGCCATGTGCTGTCAGAAAATTAAACCAATACAGAATAGGCAAGCATGACCTAGTAAAAAAAAGATTTAAAAAAAACAAAACAAAAAACTTTTCTACCAATTTTGATCGTCATTAAAGTATAACAAGAAACTCAGCATGTACACACAACCTAAACAAAGATGATACACACTGCTGACCTCCACGGCTGTTCTCACCTGTAGCCTACTGTTTCTTTGATGGGCAATTAACACTACACTACTCTATCATATACTAAACACTATACTTGACACTACTTGAAAGAACCACATTATGATGTAGGTGTATGTTTAAAAGCCACACACCTATTATGGATATGTTGTACTAAAATAAGTAACAACAGAAGGTAGCACTATAATATCAGCGACAGCTGAAACCCAAATTTTAATCACACACTTTGCTGAAAACAAATTCAATACTTTTTGGACATCTCATACAACTTTACTCTTGCAGTTTATTTTGATATTTTATTTTAATATCATTTCTTTTGCTCATGGAATGTATCTGAAGTCCTTAACCTATCACTTTTTAACTTGCCTTCAACTTGATATGTAGCACATTCCATTATTTATTAATGCAGAAGCAAGCTATATACTATAAACCTTGATGTATATTCTTTCTGGGTTTTTTCCCAAATTTATGGCTCACATCAGACAAACTCTGAATAGCCAAAAAGGCAGTCCACCCTATGTCAGTCCCTATACTGAAAATTCCTCTGAAACACATCTGTCAGCATATTCAGACAGCTGGAGTTCCTTTGATCAAGTGTCACGTTGAATGGCACTGCAATATGAAAATGGAAAGAAAATTCAATTATCCTTAGCTGTGTTGTTGCATATTAATTATGCTTCCAAGTGGGAGCAGCAATGGATAGTGTGATGATGGATTGAAATAGATTCCAGCGCTACTGGGTGACTGTTTACTATGGGTGTTTGGATATTTGTTAAGGAAAGTGCTGGTATTACACACATTTGTTCAACAAAACTATAAATGCATTTTTGTAGACTAATGGAGATAAATAACTGCAGAGGTCAGAGAAGCTTTGAGTGACAGGCTTCTCTTGAAACCCAGAGATATTGAAGAGACTACGGTCAACCCATGGCTGGAGGGTTAGTGTACATGCACACATACGTGCAGTAAATAACTAAGAGGAGGCATACGCAGCTTTACTATTAGGATGGGATGGCATTGTAGACCAGTACATTTTGCTGCTGCCTGCCCTGGAGTAAAAACTAGACATAATTTGGCTTACAATGGGATTCATTTACAGTAAACATATAAAATGTGTAATCTGGATTATCTGCCATAAAAGTAGAATTGGAAGGGTGAATAAAAAATTAATAGAATGTGTGCTACTTTCTCACCGATGTGCTGTTGTGGTTCATTTGGGCAAGTAATTAGTTGAGCTAGTGAGTGGTCAGTAGAAGAGTGTGATTATGCAGGATAGTTTCCAGCTATGATTGTGTACGCCAGATGAATTTATAGCAGGGTGTAACTTTGCAAACTTTATGTGAGTAAAATTTAAGAAGGAGCAAAACATTTAAAGAAAAAGCATGATTCTTAAAAAGACAGCAAAAGAGATAAGAGACTGTTCTCATCGGAAAACAGCACACTGGCCTTTGTTCTAATGCTTTAAAACAACCTACAGCATTTTTAGATTTTCCTGACAAGTAGCCTCTTGTGGCTGCATATATAACAACTGTCCCCTCTCAGCAGCAAAGATGAAAGATGCATTGTGTTGCTACTGTACACCACGGCAAAATTTTGACACTGGGGACAGCAGTTGACATACTGTCTCAACGCTAATTTCTTTTACTGTTAACTTGAAGGCGACATTTCTCTAATTGTATTTTTATTTTTTCTGTACTTTTAACCAAACAGTTTTAAATGTCTCAATTTTAAAGGTGAACTCCACAATTTTTCACGTTAACATCTGTTTACAGGTTTTGGGGGGGACTACTACATGTGTGAAAAAAGTTGTATTGAGCCATTTGTGGCTTCAGAGGGGACCGCGCAGGTTGGGGCTGAAGACCACAAGTTGGAAAATGAAAATAAATTTGGGATTGTACAGACCTCTGTAGCCCGCTCCTCATCTCTGGTTGAGGCTAGTGGCTAAAGGCTACATTAGCCACTATTAGCATACAGACCTGAATCTCTGACCAAATTGTTGGCGGTTGAGTTGCATTGCGGGTAATGGGGGCCTCAGTATCCAAGGATTCATCCATCAAAAATTCATCACTGTTCTCACAGAGGAGGAATGCAGCTCTAAATCATTTATTAATTTTAGTTTTACTTTAGCAATCTCATCATTCATGTATGGACCTCTATTTCTTACACATCATTGAAATTTTGTAGTAACTTACCATACGAGGGCATCAGCACAAATATTTTGAGATTTCTGAGAACTTGAGTTTTTCCTGGAAGCAGTGATATGCAGGTAATACTGATATACAGTATGTCTTGCTAATGTGAATGGGGATCAGCAACAGGAACCTTTGACATAGCCAGCCAAAGGGTATTTGGTTTGCACTGACACCCTGAGGCTCAAATGTTACCTGGAGGAGTAAATGCTCAAAAGACCTGCATTTTCGTGGCTAACCCCACTCGTTTTTTCACTTCACAGGTAGATCAGTGTTTGTTAAAGGTCTGGGTGTAGCTCCCTTAAACACCAAATATACCAAAACCTTTTTATTATTGAGCTATCAGAGGAAGCAATCAATTTTTGCAACTTAAAATCAGTTAGTCAAAGTAAGTTTCAAGTTTTTTAACCTGATCTATCCTTATAAAACACTGATTTACTGTCACTACATGGATAGAGAAACCACCTAATTAACTCATACCACAAGGAACTAAGCAGTCTCCCTTTTACATGATTCCACCTACTTAGATTGTTGTTTAAATTTATGATATGATGGAAAAAGTATTTGAGAGAGTTTTCATCACCCTGTAATGATGAGCTATTGCGGCTATCCATTGTTACAGGGCATTCAGAAAGTATTCAGAACCCTTCACATCTTTCAAATCTTATGTTGCAGCCTTATGCTAAAATTGTTTTAACAATTTTTTTTGTTTTGTTTTGTTTTTTCTCTGATATGCATTGTCAGCTGTGAGACCTTATATAGACAGATGTGGGCCTTTCCAAATCATGTCCAATCAATTGAATTGACCACAGGTGGCCTTCAATCAAGGTATACAAAAATCTCAAAGATGACCAAGAAAAATGGGAGGCACCTGACCACAGACTGATGAGGGAAAAAATACATTTAAAACGATTTTAGCAAAAGGCTGCAACGTCACAAAATGTGAAAAAAGGGAAGGTGTCTGAATACTTTCTAAATGCACTGTGTTTACTGTTTACCCTGGAGCCTTTCATGGGAAGCTCACTAATCAGTATCTGCTTCTATCCCATCCGTCTCTGTGTAGATTTCAAGACATGTTTAGGCTAAAGTGATTTAAGTGATGGAACAAAGTAGCTTGAAAGTAATTCAAACTTTGCCAGAGGCAACTAAACTGTCTGACAACTCTGTTCTCTGAATGAGACATGCTGCAGAGGAGAGGAGATACAGTACAAAGTTTCTCGTCAGAGTTACAACCAAACCTTCTGAGGTTTTGGAGTGTTTGAGTTTGAGAGGATTGTTCTGTGGCTGTATCTCAAAATTGTATCAGCAGTTTTATTATTTGATCACTCCCATGCTGTGTCTTGGCATCAGGGTGCTGTGGGGTTGTCATTATTGCTGGTCCCATGGTCCCACAGGCTCACAAATTTTAATTACAGCCATCTTAACAGGACCAGACTTATGCCAACTGCAATTACCTACCTGACAGAGCAGCATACAAGTAGTACTGAGTCCCATGGATTGAGACTGCTGTAGATGCCAATGACAGATAGATACAAAATCTGTATTGATTTATGTTTTTAAATTTCAGGACAGTACTGAGTAGCGGCAGTCTTACCAACATTTTGATTATCTCTGTGGGGCCTCTTTCAAAATAGCACTGAAAGCACATGTCATCTAGTCAGTACACTCAAGATGTCAACCCGTCTGACGTATGGGCTGACTGTTTGGTGGACAGGTGACGTTTACATGCTGGAATGTGCTTCTGATGTACCCAACCTGTTCCATCTTTCAGATAAACATTCTCTGGGTTGTCGCCTTCGGCTCTTTACCTGTGGAGGTGAGGCCCAGGCCTGCAGCTCTCAGTCTCCAAAGCCTCCACAAAGTCTCACTCAGGTGCCAAGACATGAATTTTTCTTTTTCTTATACTACTTAATTATTTTTTTTCTCCTTCCTCTCATTCCTTAAACAAATGTTTTTTATATGTCTCAAGTGATTGCAGAGTCTATGCAGTTAATAAAGACACGGACGTTGTTATTTTTGAACAAGCACACTCTGCTGAGTTCTGGGTTAACTTTGGTCGGGACTTGATTTCCTGTCCTCAAGGCCCTTTAATTAAATTTATGATCATAATCATTCCACTGTGGAAACATGCATCCTATTAAAAGGTTTGATTACTGGCACAGAAGTTTCAAACTGAAAGCTGTCTTTCTGTAAAACTGGTAAGAGTATATGTGCAGCTCTGTATAAAGGACAGTAAAATTAAAATAGGCAAGTATGTGTCTTGTTGGATACAGTCATTACAATGGAAAAACCATCACCATAACGGAGGAATCGTCTCAAATTGTACTTGTGCACATACATGGTTGTGCCCAAAGTGGCAAAACACATGTAAGCTGAAATTGTGCATCCAATAATCTTTGCTGAACCATTATTTACAAATTACATGCTGTAGATTTTCAAGTTCACTAATGGAATCTTTATTTCTCTTTATGTATCAACAAGTCCTCATACCTGAATCACAAAAAAAAAATAAAAGCCCATTTGTCAGTAACTGTTACACAGCTCATATGGAAAGCCCCTTTTCACTAAAAACAATATGTTGTTTAAATAAGGCAAATTTATTACTACAAACATTAAGCATATTTTGAAGTGACTGTCCACCCTGGCAAAAGGAACTTTTTGGAGTTTCGTCATCCAAGAAGTTACAGTTCCTAGCCAACAAACAGTCCCACACATAGCCTATAATTTAAACCACAACTTGCTGTTATACACTTTGTTTTTTTGTTTTTTTTTTTCATAAAACAAAAACAGATATAGTATGTTAATTTGTGAGCTTTAGAGATGCTGATACCTTTGGACAGAGCCAGGGTAGCTGTTTCCCCCTAATTCAACCCTGTCTTCTGGAAATTAGGGTTCTATACAACTAAACCTCAACAGCAAATACAGTATGTTTTATAGGAAACGTAATCGCTGGCTGGACCATGTTCAGGGGCAACATTTTTTTTTTATGCATGAAGACATTTATTAGCGGCTGGGAGTCGCCAGGAGGTGGTTGGGGTGGATGGTAGGCAACCAATCAGAGTCTCTCTATAGCACTTTGTTCTTTGCTTGTATTTTATTTAATTTATGTAATAAACTTAAATTTAGTTCATCCAGCTTTGTTTTGTCCTTCTTGTCACTTCCCCCTTAGCCAGGATTGGAACATCTCATCTCACTCTTTGCAAGAAAGACACATGCGCGCACACACACACACACACACACACACACACACACAGAAACATGCAAAAACTGTTTGGGGTAATCATGTTTAAGCCTGTTGGGCAGGGGAAGTCCTCTGAACTTATTAAATTTCCTTCTTAGTCAGATGCTGAAAATTCTTTTAACAAGAAAACTGAACAAATTCTTGGGTTTTAATCAAAGCTAATTACTTTAACTAGTTTTACTTTACGGTTTATGAGTTGTTTTTAGCTATGCTAGTGGCACTAGGGATAGCAATGTGAGTCAGCCAGTCAGTCCACCACTTGGCCTTGACTGAAATATCACAAGAAATTCTTGATGGATTGCCATAAGATTTGGTCACAATATCCATGGTGCACAGAGGAAAATTCCATCTGACTTTGTTGATCCTCTGACTTTTTCTGTAAAGCCACCAGCAAGTCAAATTGTTCACTTATCCAGTGAAATATGTCAACATCCACTGGATGGATTGTCACTAAATTTTGCACAAACATTCATGGTTTCCAGAAAATGTAACCCAATGACTTCCCTGATTTTTCATTTAGCACCACCATGAAGTTTGCATTTGTGGTTTTGATTCAAATATATAGACGACTATTGGATGAAATGCCTTGAACTTTAGTACAGAGAGTTATGTTTCCTACAGGACAAATTGTATTCCTTTTAGTGATCCATTCTTTTCATTGAGCGCCATCATCAAATTAAAAATTAAATTAAACACCTGCAAAACTAATCAGCCTCAGCTATACTTTGTTTTTAGAGCAGTTTAGCAAAACTTAACATCTAACATGTTAAACTAAGGAAGCAAACATGGTAAAGAAAGTATACTTGCTGAACATCAATCAATCAATCACTAACATTTGTGTTAATTCAATTAAGTTTTAGCGTCATAACTGTAAGTACATCATTAAAGGATAATCTGAGGGGCAATAAATATAACAATTATTTTTTGATGTTTTTATTAACATTTTATTTTTACAAACAACATATTTTTTCCCTTAAAATGGGTGCTTGACAAAGAAATGTAAGTCATGGCAAAACATCTAACCTAATTTTCCATACTGGTCAGTGTGTTTCTTGCCAAAGCGTCAGAAGAGCAAGGGGGGTTAAACCAGTGTTCAAGACCTCTGACAGTGTCTGCATTCACCCTCAAATCACATGCTGTTTAGCCCAGGAACACTAATTAAATTCTGAATCCAATTATAGGAATGGTAATGAAATTTCCAAATGGGGAAACTCGTAATCTGCTCATTGAGGTGTTTAATTACAAGCGGGTCTGTGCATTGCAGATATTTTACACCTCTGGATTTGGCGTAAGGAGACATGGACACAGGTTTGACAGCATGAGTGTTTAAGAGTAATGGAGAAAAAGACTCAAAATACAGTATGTGTGTGTTTGTGTTTTCGGGTCATCTTATCTCCTAGTAGCATGTATTTATGTTTCAGAGACATGTCTGTGTCTATGTACCGTTTTTGTATATGTGTGTAAACCAGGCAAGCTCATGTAGTATTTGTAAGTGATCCATTTTTTTTCATTTATTGAATCATCCTGTAAGTAATTTAGCTTTGACAATAACATATCATCCACATTCAAGCCGGTAAAGCTTATTTGAAACACAAAGCTTATTTAAAATTGGAAATTCGAATTTCAAGAAAGCGAAGGAGCAAAAAAAAGAGAGAGAGAGTGAGCTTGTGAGTGAAAGAGAGCGCTCAGTGCAGCCCCCCTGAAATAATATTGTGTACCCGGATCCAGCACTATTCACTATTGCTGTTTGAGTGGTCACAATTAGAGGGAAGATAATAAGTCAAATTTGTCTTGAAGATTGTAATGAAGCCCTCTTTCAAATTGCTCTAATTTCCTGTAGTCTGGGCCCAGCCACACGTGTCACCCTTTGTTTTTTGTTGCTATTCGCTGTTTGAGGTTTAGCTTGACTACTGTACATGTTGCTAAGAAATACAAGCAGCAGGAATTCTATAATGGAAACTGATATGAAAAATGAGTTATATACTGTAAGTAAATAAAGGCCTGATGTTTTTGATTGAGAACAGACAATAATGTCTGTTTGCTGACAAGTGGACATGACATAAAAAAATTAGTTACATAAGGATTATATAGGATTACATTTTTTTCTTTTATACAGTTTACAACAAAACTGAGTACACCCCTGGTCAAAATAATTAAATTAATTAATTATAAATGAATTATAAATTCTGTATATTTAATACCATGTTATTTGTTTCTAGCCAAAACCAAAGAAGACCGAGGAAATTTCATTTAAAAATCAGAACTTTGACTAATTAGACTATAATATAAAGTCCATATTCAACTGCAACAAAAGTCAGTACACCCTTCATTAGTGAGAATTCTTTTTTTTTTTTTAATATTTTGTATGTCTGCCTTTGTTTTGATGACAGATTTGCCAAATGAGACCAGTCTTGCACAAATTTGTGGAGAGATGTTCTGCCATTCTTCTCAGATGATTATTTTCAGCTCCTTTTTGCTGGAGGGGTTTGTTAGTCTACCTTCCACTTTAAAATACTCCAAAGGTTTTCTGTTGGATTCAAGTCAGGGACAGACTTGGCCAGGTTATAGTTTTCACATTTTACTGCTCTACAAACTCTTGTGTGATTTTTGCAGTGTGTTTGGGATCATTGTCATGTTGGGAAATTCCTCTCCTGCCAAGCTTCTTTAGCCTGGAAGTCAACTTTTCATTCAGTATTTGGGTAAACAAACTTGCATTCACAGTTCCATCTATAAATGTCATCCCCCCTACACCTTTTGTACTCATGCACACTCCCCACCTCTATGTTTCATGGTTGGCACTATGCCATCACTGTAGTAGTCCTGGCCAGATCCAAAAATGCTAGACCCCATCGGATCCTCACTAATTTATTTTGGTTTCATCTGACCAAACAATGTGCTGCCAACATTCATCAGGCCTCTTTTCATGTTTTTGGCAAAGTTTAGCCTTTGTCAAAGAAATATTTTGAGGCACTTTGTGAGTTTGGTTTTCTTCTTGGACACCATCCATAGGTTTACTTTATCCAGTGTCCAAAACTGAGCGAGCTGTGGTATTCACAGGTTCTTTTGTAACCATGTTCATGAAATTAGCCTTAACTGGACATCACAGGTGTACTGAGTTTGTTGGAGTGATCACAGGTAAACTCAATTTTTCATGCATTAAGGTTGTACTTTGGGGCCCGCATTTTCAGTGTAGTCTTTCTAACCTGTTTGCGTTGTAATTATACGTAAGATCAAATACCCTACGCCTCAACTTAAAAATAACACAATTATTGTAAGATGTTACAGTTTTGAATCATTAAAAATGTTAGTGATATTACACTGGGGTGTACTCAGTTCTGTTGTATAGTGTCATACAATTTCTACTGGCCTGCTTACAATGCATTCAGAAAGCATTCAGAACCCTTTACTTTTTTCAGATTTTGTCATCTTGCAACCATATGCTAAAATCATTTAAATTAATTTTTTCCCTCATCAATCTACACTCAATACCCGATAATGACAAAATGAAAACAGAATTTTTTGCAAATTTATTAAGAAGGAAAACTGAAATATCAAATTGACATAAGTATTGGGACCCTTTATTCAGTACTAAGTTGAAGAAACTTTGGACGCGATGACAGCTTAGAGTGTACGACACTACAAGTTCTGCACACCCGGATTTGGGGATTTTCTGCCATTCATCTCTGCAGATCCTCTCAAGATCTGTCAGGTTGGATGGGAACCGTCTGTGGACAGCCATTTTCAGGTCTCTCCAGAGATGTTTGATTTGGTTCAAGTCAGGGCTCTGGCTGGGCCACTCAAGTACATTCACAGAGTTGTCCCTAAGCCACTCCCGCATTGTCTCAGCTACATGCTGAGGGTTATTGTCCTGTTAGAAGGTGACCTCATCCCAGTCTGAGGTCCTGAGGGCTCTGGACTAGGTTTTCATTAGGATATAGAGTAGAATAGAATAGAATAAACTTTATTGTCCGGCCGAGGCAGGAAAATTGTCTTCATTGACAACAGAGATCTCAGACATCCTAACCGTCCATTATGTCACAAGTCAAGCTCACAGGCCCACCTCCCCCCAAATACTTTCCACTCTCGCCAGGTGAATGTGAAAACAAACTTTTCACATACATCACTTTACACAGTGATGTCCAAACATCCAACCGCAGGAACAAGGAGAAAAATGCATCCCCGAGTGGAGAGGGCCCTAAGTTTGCTGTAGTTTGTTGACTACATTAATTGCATTTGGGATAAAGAACTCCTTGTAGATCTTTTTCTTTGCCATAGGTATCCTATAGTATCGCCCTGAGAGGAGCACCTCAAACTCAGGGTGGAGGGGGTGTGTTTTGTCATGGATGATTGTCAGAGCTTTCCTGTGTACAGCTGTGCTGTAGAGGTCATCAAACAGCTTTTGTTGGCAGCCTGCTAACTTCCCTGCTGTCTTAACAACCCTGGTCAGCTTGTTTTTATTTACTACAGTTCCACACCAGACAAAGACATTAAAAACAAGGATGCTCAACATTGTTTGTGGGACTCAGTTTGTCATCTTTGTGCGTTCCCATATACTTAAACAGTTGACAGTTTCCACGGTTTGGAACCACAGTGTCATCTTCATTTTTATAAAAAATGACCCATTAAAGCCATGTCATCAGCATATTTAAATAGCATAAAATTGCTGTCTTGCAGTGTCATTTCATTTGTGTACACATAATAATACTGGAGATAAAACAAAGCCCTGCAAAGCCACTATGTTTAAAACAACCTCATCTTTAACAAAGACTCTTTGTGGGGGGATCAGTTAAAAAATCCTTGATCCACTGCACAGGAGTACATGAATTTGCATCATGTTAACAGTCGAGCTAAAAATCTACAAATAAAATCCATGAATATGTGTTAGTCTTTGTAGGTGATCGGAAACCATTAATACCATAGTGAGTGTGGCGTCCTCAGTCCCTCTGTGGATTTGATATGCAAACTGTAATGGGTCCGGTTGTTGTGCTATGGATGAGGTGAGATGTTACTGACAACCCTCTCCATGCATTTGGCCAATACAGAGGTTAAAGCTACAGGGCAAGTTATTCAAGTCTTTGGACCCTGGCTTTTAGGGCACTGGCCTAATAATAAATGCCCTCCATATATTAGGCATGGTGCCAGTGTGCAGAAAAACTGGAATAGTTTATTCAAAACTGACCTTAGCTGGATGGAGCATGTCAGTACAGACATCTCTGTACTATGCTCCATTCAGCTTTCCCTCAACCATGACAAACAACCCCACGACATGATGCTGCCACCACCATGCTTCACCGTTGGGATGGTATTGGGCAGGTGATGAGCGATGCCTGGTTTGACATGACATTGAAAATTTAAGCCAAACAGTTCAATCTTGAGTTCATCAGACCAGAGAATCTTGTTTCTCACAGTCTGAAACTACAAGAGGACTTTCATGTGTTGTTCACTGAGGAGAGGCTTCCGTCTGGCCACTCTGCCATAAAACCCAGATAGGTGGAGTGCTGCATTGATGGTTGTCCTTCTGGAAGTTTCTCCAATCTCCACACAGGATCTTTGGTGCTCAGCCAGAGTGACCATCAGGTTCTTGGTCACTTTTCTTACCAAGCCCCTTCTTCCCCGATTGCTCAGTTTGGTGGGGTGGCCAGCTCTAGGAAGAGTCCTGGATGTTCCATTCTACTTCAATTAAAGAATTATTGAGGCCAATTCGCTCTTGCGAACCTTCAATGCAGCATTTTTTTTGTAGCCTTCCCCAGATCTATGCCTCAACTCAACCCTTTCTCTGAGTTTTGCAGGCAGTTCCTTTGACCTCATGGCTTGATTTTTGCTCTGATATGCATTGCCAGCTGTGAGACCTTATATAGAAAGGTGTCAGCCTTTCCAAATCTGTCCAATCAATTGAATTGACCCCAGGTGGACTCCAGTCAAGGTGTAGAAACATCTCAAAGATGATCAGGAGAAATGGGAGGCACCTAAGCTAAATTTAAAGTGTCATAGCAAAGAGTCCTTTTGAGTACTTATGTCCATGTGATATTTCAGTTTTTCCTTTTTAATAAATTTGCAAATTTTTTTCGCTTTGACATTTTGGGGTACTGAGTGTAGGTTGATGAGAGAAAAATGAATTTAAATGACTTTAGCCATAAGGCTGCTACATAACAAAATGTGGAAAAAGGGAGGGGTCCAACACTTTCCCAATGCACTGTATATGAGTGGTTGATTCACATCTTTTTTAATTTAATTCTGTATGCTAATTTGGGTCATCGGCCTTACATAGGTTGCTGTACTTCTGCGTAGTAGTGATCAGCAGGTCAAGCCGCAGTATCCAGGTTGCACCCATACAACCGCCCTACTCAGTTGCAAGCTCACACACAGGTGTCAATCATGACGTCACACACCCTTTTTATAGCATCAAATAACTAATTAAAAACAAACTCATCAGGAAAAACAACACTTCAACATACATCAGCCTAATAAGAACTACCTAAAAGTACCATCTTTGGGAAAATTTATGCTTTGTTTTTTATACTTTGGCCAATGTCCCATCTGCTAACATGGAGGGGGCAGAGTTTATGACCTGTACTGCAGCCAGCCACCGGTGGGCGATCGAGATGTTTTGCCTTCACTATTGGGGAGCTGTCATGTTGTCTCTCTTGTACAGTCATTGGTCCAAGTAAGTTCTGTAAATTGGCGTCTCCTTTGCTTCACTGTGGTATGCAGTAATAGGCCCATTTCTTCTCCATGAGACTGGAGAGCAGAAAACACCAACTGATACTTGATGGTTGTTGAGATCTGCAATTGTAGTGTGTTTTCCTCTAGCAAACACAAGGGGAAACAATGAGATAATTCTCACACTCAAAAACAAACTTCAATAAGCAAAAGTGAATTTTATGCTTTATCTGAAGTATTTTCAAAATTTCATTTTTTGGTTTACTAACTGGTTGGTTTGGTAAATGCATTTCTAGGTAACTGCCCCACCTGTGCCCCAGTGCATCACGAAGCCACTTGCCTGAGATTTTCTATGGAACAGTCGTGAATAGTGCTAGGAAATATCATGGTTATGGTTAATAAAAACACAAACATTAATTGCAGATATACGATGGGAAGCAAACTAAGGCACTCATCCACCACTCCACCTTCAGACCTGTAAATCTGGAATTACACTTGCACAGGGGTTGCTCAGAGTTACATGACAATTCTTGTATACTTGCATGTACTACATTTATTTTCGTCTCCATTTTGAACCTGAGTCTTGTCTGGAGTTGAACCAACACATCAGTTTGCTTGACGCACAGGTCCGCATGACGGGTTGTTGAAATGTGGGAGGTGTGCATGTCAGCTCCTTTGCAAGCCTCTGCAACCTATAGTTACCTATAACACCCTTCTCTGGTGTGCGGAGACATTTCCAGGTGTCTATGGAAAACCTTCATGACAGAACACATTTGTTTTTATTTTAATCAATACAACTGTCTACATAGGCTGCATAACAGCTTTCACTCATGCTTTATGCACTTAACAATGAGTATTTTTACTATTCAAGTCTATTTTCTTCAGTTTTAAATGCATTGTGTGTAGTGCTCTAACACTATGCTCAATACTGTGCTTTTCAGAAACAGACAAAGGAATGAAGCTACTGCTGCTGCTCTGTTAACGTGCTGCTTTCACTACGCAGCCTTTTGACATTGTGTTACCTACCTACCTACCCTCCTTGCTGTATACTGGGCACACTATTTCCTGTGCTGGTACTGAACTTTGGCATTGAATGTAAATCATGATGTGCAGAGTCATCCAGTATGGATGTAGAAGCAAAGTACTCCAGAGTCTAGCTCTGCCCCTTAAACTTTGCTGATTTCTGCCATTCCCAGGTGGCGTGGTTTTGATGGGGCTGTGTTGCCCACAAGTCTCTTTGAGTGGTCTCACTTGCCTCTCTAGCCTCTGGGTCAACATAACAAGGCATCCTGCCTCTTTCTCCAAGCCCTCTGTTGCACTGCAGAGCCAACTCTTTTCTAACACCTCTTCACCTCCTGCTCTGTCCTATGTTGGACTGGGTACAGTAAAAACATACTGGGAACAAGTACTCAGTGAAAAATACAAATACCAAAGCAGTCATATTCAGACTGATCCAAAGCAACAGTGAATGGAACAGGAATGTCACTACAGATGTGCAACCATACTCAGCCATAGAGAACACAGAATTTAATATCTGCAAAGTCCTTGAGTGTGTACAGAATATACCTTTAGGTTTTCCCTTCAGTCTGTCCGTAGTACCTGTCCTGTGTAGAAAGCACAGCCTGTTTCGGAATCATCCATTGTACCTGCTGTTACTCTCGACACCAATGGATGAACCTCCAGGGGTACAGAAAGCTACTTTACCATGACAGCCCGTTACTTTAGTCCCGACTGGGAAGGGAGGTACTTTCAGAGTGGAAATTTGAAAATTTAAAATATGATAATGACTTAAATATTGAAATATACACCAAATTTGCCATTAAAGAGAATATTCAAGATTGATACTTTAACCCTCCACAAATTCCAATGGTGCAACGTAACTAAGTAGAAGTATTACACTTTCGTATGAATTTGACGTACTTGTCCATTACTTCAACATTTTCAGTTTATGCCTCTATATACTGTAATTCTATTCCACCACAATTCAGAGCATATTGTGCTTTTACATCACTTCATTTATTTGACAACTTCAGTTGGTGGTTACTTTTTAGATTATGATTTTAAATACAAAACATATGATGAGCTTATAAAATATGATGTATTGTTTTAAAGATTAAACTACCCAAAAGGATATAAAATAGTTAGCATTAGTTCCACCTCAACCAGCTACAGAAGTTACATGCTACTTACTCATGAATGCATCAATAATTCAAATCCAATAATATAACATACAGTATAACACTGTAACACTCACAGCGCCCTGTTTTTTATGCATTATGTGTACATTTAATTTTGATACTATAAGTACATTTTGCTAATAATAATTCTGTGCTTTTACTTAGGTGACATTTTCAATGCAGGACTATTACTGGTAATGGAGTAGTTTTATATTGCAGTATTACTACTTTTCCTTTAGTAAAGGATCTGAATGCTTCCTCCGCCTAATGTTCCGTGTCATGTGAATAGTGCCTGTTGTCAGAGAATGTACAAAGATCTTATCTGAGCATGAGTATCATATTTTGTGATTATGTGATGTTACCTTTACACTGGTAAAATGCCTTTTCCGCTTGATTTGAAATATTATATGCTGCTGCTATAATGGTAACAGTACTCACTTAAAGATGGAGCGAAACCAAGATACATACTCAGCGGGACATTTGACGGTTGAAAAATAAACCTGGCAGTGTTTTCTGTGCTGCAATTTTTTGTTTGCGTATGCCAATATACAGCACCTGTAATAAGATCAAATCAGCCAATGATATTGTTTATTATCATATTGTATTTGTCAGTATCTAAACCACACAGACTGGAGTTCAGAAGCTTTCAGTGGTTTTCCTTTGAAAGAAATTTGTTTTGTCAAACAGATGAGGCAAAGAGTGACGAAGGGGATGGGTGGGGAAAAGAACTTTTGTGGAAAATGAGGTAAGGAGAAGGCTGTGTTAAGTCAGTAGGCGAAGAGGCTGTGATGAGCAAGAGGTAAACATCAAACTGGGGTCGAAACAAAAGCATTTGTTTCTTTGTTTCTGTTTTTGTTTCCTGGCCTCGTTAGAACTCAATCCCTGCTTGTAATAGTGCAAAGCACTGTATATGTCAGATTTCTGTGAGGGGCCTGCAGGGGCACACCCAGCTCCACTCTCCCATAGAGCCAGCCTCAAAGTGTTCAGCTTCGTCTGAGAGATGATCTATTGTCAAATTTCTGTCCACTGATTTGCATCGTTATTTTTAGGAGCATCAGACAGTGTGTAATTTGGTTAAAAGCTGGGGCTAAATTGGGCTTCATTTCATCTTCACCTTCAGTTAATAATTGGACCGGAGGATCATCATAAAATCCATCCAAAAAACCCAAGTTTTTACTGGCCCTGTCTGTGTGCCTGTCATTCAGTTTGTGCACGATCGCGTGTTGCATGCATATTCTTCCCCACCCACTGCCATTCAACTGAATGAAGTATAACAGTCCTGGTGGGTGGTAAAAGGTTGTATGTTGAATGGAAATAAAAATTGGAGGGACGTCCTCTTTCTCTACAGTGTTGTAAATGTTTTAATGCTGAGGATGTTGATGGAGTGATATGCGAATTGCAAGCTCGATTTCAGGAGCAGGACATATGCTTTGTACCTTTGATTGCTCTTTGAAAAAAGCTTGTTGAGTTAGAAAGACATTCAACTGATCTTTCATGCACCTATTACACAACTCTCTCTCCTTTCTTCATATGTATTTAAGCAAGTTCAGGTTCAATTTGACAACTATCACATTTAATCACTTTCTAAGAGGTATTGCATTGACGTTACTCAAGACAACTTCCTACAAAGATACACTTTATTTATTTGTGATAGATCTAAAGGAACATTCCCCTCAGATTCGTTCGGTTAAAGGTATAGTTTTACATTTTGGGAAATACGCCTATTCACTATCTTGTTGACAGTTAAATAAGAAGACTGATATCACTCTCATGATTGTATGCTAACTATGAAGCAACAACCAAGAAACAGTTAATTTAGCTCAGTATAAAGAGTGGAAACTGTGTGTTAATTAGCGAGGTCTAGAAATACTGGTAGATCGATTTTTTTATATTTGGACAGAGCCAGGCCAGCTCTATCCCCCTGCTTCTAGCCTTTATGCTAAGCTAACCACCTGCTAACTGAAGCATAATATTTATGAGCAGGGTATCAATCTTCTGATCTAACACTCAGCAATGAAGCAAATTAAGTGTATTTCCCAAAATGCTGAATACAAGTAATAATAAATAAGACAATTATGGTGCCTACTTTGTCATTCAATTTAAATAAAGTTTCCCTCTGTAAAAACTTTTATATTATTAAAGAGAACACATTATTCAGGCCAACTGGCTGTTGCAGAAAAATGTACATTGTGCTAGTTTTCCCAAATCAATAAAATGTTTGGGTAAAAGGTTCATTTTATTGACCTTTTTTGCAATTTATGACATTTTGGCTTTGGGACAGCTTCACCCTCCATTAAGCCAACCTATGGTCACATTGTGAGCCATCAGTCTCCTCAGAGGCATTTGTGAAAACTACATTTAATTCAAGTTTCTAATTACTCACTCCCCCTATCCCCAGTGGCTAGCCAAATCAGAGAGGAAGCAAAATGAACTCTGCCTAACCAATTAGCCGAGTGGGCTGCTCAAGCTAATGACATGAACAATAGTCAGTGCCTGCTTCATTGCTGCAGGAGGCCCTAAGGTCTGCAGGATCCCTCCCTCACAGTTGAGAAGATTTAAGTAGGATTTCAGTTCCTGAGCCAACTGCAACATTAATTACTTTAAGGGGCTTGGGAGTGTGATGTAGCCTTTCTGCCCTCAGGGCCACAGTTGAATTTCTTCAATTGACCTGTACAAGTACGTTTAAAACAAGCTGATTTTAAGAAGAGCATTACATGAAAGTTTTCAAATGACCATTAGGACTGGAGAAAGATTGTGAAGCTTTTACTTATTGCTAAATAATGATTCAATTCAGATCTATAATAGCTGCAATTCAGACCTCTGCTGAAGCACCAAGTAGGTGAGCTTTATTCTTGCAGTGGCCTCAAGTGCAGGGATAAGTGGTCTGCAGAAGGACCCACATATTGGTTTGAAGATCTTTGTGAACAGTTGCAATCAAAAATTATTATTGTTGGCATTCTGAGAAGTCACCATACAGCTTTGGATTGTATTTTCTAAATAGTTTTGACGCACAAATGGGTCAGCATCTACCTGTGTTGACAGCATAAATAAGTGAAATTTTAGGTTCCTGCCCCACATTAATATACAAACTATGGTGCTTTGGCATCAAGTAGCAAGTCGAAACATTAAATGATTTGCTCTGTTAAAACCAAAAATTCATCATCATTTTCTGTGAATTTTTGACAACAACCTTTTTTTTTTTTTTTGTACATTAACAATCTACAAATTTTGACTAAATTTCAAATTAAATTTCAACATTACTTTACCAAACTATGGAAGGGGAGTATTAAGCCATATTTTTTGCAAAAATATACAGTAAGTGACTAGAACAAACAGTACAGAGTATACAGATGGACAATAAGAAGTGGATGATGTTTCAGAGGTTCAAAAGGTTTGAGTTTGAGAAGTTTCTATGGATGTTATCCATCCATCCACCAATTTCCTGCTGCTTATCCAGAGGCAGCAGGTTAAGCAAGACATCACAGACATCCCTGTCCCCAGCCATGTTTTCCAGCTCCTCCTGGAAATCCCAACGCATTCCCAGGCCAGATGAGATATATCATCTCTCCAGCATGTTCTGGGTCTACCCCGGGGTCTCCTACCAGCTGGACATGCCCGGAAGACCTCCAATGGAAGGCACCCAGGAAGCATCCTAATCAGATGCCAAAACCACCTGAACTAGCTCCTTTCAACATGAAGAAAAAGTGGCTCTACTCTGAGCTCCCCACGGATGTCAGAGCTCCTTACCCTATCTCTAAGGCTGAGCCATGCCACCCTGCGAAGGAAACTCACTTCATTCGTTTGTATCCATTATCTCATTCTTTCCGTCACTACCCAAAGCTCATGACCATAGGTGAAGGTAGGAACAAAGATCAACTGGTAAATTGAAAGTTTTGCCTTTCAGTGTAGCTCCCTTTTCACCAAAGCAGTCCGGTACAACGCCCCCTTTACTGCTGATGCCAAACCAATCCGCCTGTTCCAATCTCCTATTCCATATCCCATCCATCCACCCTGTGGGCTCAACACCTGCAGGGGTAGTCATCAGATCAGCAGGACTTCTAGGCTAACCATGGCTGCCACCTTTCATGTAGAAGAAGGCAACAAACAGTTTTCAACCCACATTTCAATTCTAAATTTGGTGAGTATTTGACAGTTAGGGGAAACATTTGGTTGGATTTGGCTCATTATTACGTGCTGGCTGGTCACCTAACTTCACTACATTATGTTCTAGCATACTACAAGTACTGAGGTGATGTGACACCTGCCAAATGCCAGAGGGTTCGTCATTACACTGTGCTAAAAGCTCTGCCATTGTGCTTTAATTTACAGTTAGGGCATTGACCTCACTCAATGCACTGGCATATCGCTTTGTGGTGGTACTAGTGGATTACACAATGCTTTGTTCTGAGAAAGTGTTGTGTAGAATGTTGTGGTAGTGCACAGGAGTCTCATTTCCTGAGTTGGAATCCCAAGGTAGATTCTAGCTGAGCAAACCACAACTGTCATGTAAAGTGCTTCATGTAAAGACTTCCAAATGTTGTATACACCATAATAACTCCAGAGGGTTTTCGTCCTTTGAGTTGTGTGAGCTTTAGAGGGTCCTGGGGGTTGCTGAAGGAAATTGGTGATGATGTTTGAAACCTGACTAACAATTATGTTCAGTATGTCCCTGACCTTTGAGCAAACCTCCATTCACCAGATGTGTTGTCACTGAATAATTTGCTCCAGGCCTGGTAATTGTGACAGCTTGGGTGAGGTGTGGACTCAAGTTAATTTTTTTCTTACTCTAGTTAGATATTGGATAACTTTAGATTTGACTTGAAAAAATCCAAATGCATTCGACTTGACTGTTTCATTAGGTTCAACGGCACTTTGTTTTGAAAACAGCCTCCATCTTCTATCATTTGCAATTAAACTCAAGCTTTTTGGTTTTTGTTATATACAAAATTAACTTTCAAATTATCTTAGTCTTACAACACTAATTTATGTTCAACATACTACTATCAATGGTGTTTATATTTAGAAATTGCTATGAATTTTAAAGACCCATAATTTCAAGTCTTGGACTTGTGACGAAGAAAATATGACTCATTTCCACCAGTGGTGCATACACAACAGAGCAGCTGTATGAAAGAGCAACAGGTAAGACAATTCTCATCACAGGATTTTTATTCTGCTCTATATGTCTGGTCCAAAATTACTTGCAGAGTGATGATGACCTGCCTGGTTATGCTGCACACGGGCATATGTAATATGAGGCCATGCAAACTCAATGAGACCTACACACACCTACCCTACATCCTTTTTAAGCCTCGAGGGGACAAGTATCTGTCTCTCTTACCATGTTTATAACTGTGAGAAACGAGTTGGGGTCAGCTCTGTCAAAAACAAATCGACCAAGTTAACCCAGAAAGTGAGGACACAAGCTTGACAACAACAGATTCCTTCTCCATCTGTCTTTGATGTAGCCTAGATAACATCTTCCCAATATAGATCTTTTCTTTGCCATTGGCTATTGCACTGATTTTTAATAACTGCCTGCTGTCACTCAAAACATGCCTGCCCCATAAACCTTATTAGAGAATATCCTGTAGTGAAGGTGCTACTTCAAATGCATTTCTGTTGTTGAAATAAAGTCTGGCATATTAGAAAAATACAATAAAAATGAATTTTTTCTTTTTATTCATTTTTTAAAATTGTTGTCACACACCTATCCACATTCTAAAATAACTCCTCTTTATCACAGTATCTCATACCCACAACGTGAAAAAAAGTCACAAGAAATTATATTCGGAGTTACAAAACCCTTGTAACTCAAAATGTCATGTGATCACAGCCTGTAGTTTTGATTTTTGTTCACTCCTGTCCTCACTGACCTTTTAGGATTCGGTGTCATGGCTGTGTCGAGCACTGACAAGGTTATCTGGGCAGATGAGCAAATTAAAAATACAAAATCCCAAAAGCAACAGTGACTAGAGATAGTTAAGTCATCATCTGGAGAATAACCACAACTTCAACCCACACACTTATACCTTCACAAACCAACCACTTATTTCCATCGTTTATAACATGTGTACCAAATTGGTGCAAACTGCTGTCCCATGTTTACTGCGATCCTTCTGTTATCTATTGAAACCCAAACTAATATTTGAGATAGCAGTAGGCTTAATATATATAAAATCATTATTTATAGGGTACTTTCAGTTGGGAAGTGGCTGTCCCGAACCCCCAAATTTCAACATATGAAAATGATACTGAAACAATTTTTGCAAATATTTCAATTGTTGTTTTCAAAAAGATCTTTATGATTTTTATAAAGTGAAGTTTAAAAAAAAATGGATATATTCACATTTTTTTTTTTTTTTAATTGTGAAGCTATATGTAAAAAATGCTGCCCCATGTTTTCATGTCACTACCTACACGGTACAGGTTTCATTCAATAGGCTGAGACTGCTTTTAGCCACACCCCTACATTTTTGATCAGGAAGTAAGTTAGTGTCCCTCTCTCTCATTGCTGCATGGTGAATAGGTAGGTCATAACCTTTAGAAGTAAATGTGTTCATAAGTCTGAAAATCAGTGTGTATCTTTAAGGAACATCATTACGAAACGCCTATTTTCTGCAGTTAAGCAAGTTAGCACAGTTATGCAAATCAAAAATATTTCAGTATAAACTCCATATCAGTTACAATTCTATAATGTGACATGGTTTGAATACCAGCTAAGATATAACACTTACTTAAAGGTGCGGTCTGCGGTTCCAGCGAAAGATTGTTGATTTGAGCGAACCAGCCAATCAAATCACACCCCTTGTTTCCATGCTCCTGAGGCAACATGTTGATTGGTTGGAATGGTGTATGGTTCAGTCCAGGACTGTCTATGAACAACAGTGTGTTTTTGAGCGAAATTACAGAACAGTCAGCCGGAGGACGGAGAGGAGATATTTGCTGAATTTGACAAAAAGTGTATAAGACTTTAAGACATCCTCAGTCACTACGTTGTACTGCCAATGATATTATTTGGTCCCAAGGCTTAGCTTAATTTGTTCTCATTCATAGTATAAAGTCACAAATATAATATTGCTTTATGCCCTATTAAATCATTAAATGCTTGCAAAAATGTTGAGTTGATGTTATAGCTAAACTGTCTGTGAGCAGTTTGGTTTGTTTACATGCTACTTCCTCTTACATGCTAATGTTGCTACCGTTGGGCAATGGTGTTGTTGTGATAGTGTACTTAGAATGCCAGCTTTGTGGTTGCTGCTGCTGCTGTTACTAATTTATCGTTACTAACAATATTATTGATTTTGCCTTTGTGTGTGATAAACAGTGGAGATTCCATCAGTCCAGTCTGTCCATTTAATGCCTTGCAACCGTAAATGTCTGTGTTCAGCTTCAAAGGCTCTCTTTGACAATGGTATTCTTTGAAAATCCTTCTTTTTTTTGTATTCCTACTCTGACATCCAAAAGCACGAAAAGACTTTTTTTTTTTTGCTCATTCCAGGGATCTCGCTCATTTCCCTCCACTTGTTTCCACTGTTTTTCTGCCAACACAATGTCCACGCAACTGCAGTGCAGATGTCCAAGTTGGCCAAATAGATCGTGGACTGCACCTTCAAGTCAGTATGTTATTTTAGTGCAGCTAGTACACATTTGAATACAAATACACAGGAAAGACAATCTACAATTAGACGACATTGTCAATATAATTTCAGAATAGGTTTTGAGCATGTGTAGTCAGGCTCAGACTAGCACTGTTTTTCCCACTGCTTTCTAATAAGTAACTGACTTCTTAAAATGTTTATGTAATGTAAATTTCAATGGTTCACCTATACAGGGAGAAAGACATAAAACACCAACATGCCAAAACCAATTGGAAAAACTGGAGCAGTGAAATTGAGACAATACAGACAAAGGTTGAGGGATGACCCCGTGACGCACAAAGAATACTTAAAAAATAAAACTAAACTGAAAGAGATTCTACATTTTAAGTCTACATTTTAAGATTGTTTTATGGGAGGGGCTAGAAAAATCCATGTATATGCATATCTCTTCTCAGTCTCCTCAAGACCCAAACCATCCAACTGCTCTTCAAGTGAGCTTTTGGATAGTTGGGGTCTTGTATTTATGAGTTTTTAGTTATTTTTAATAACATAAAAGGTTGACAGCCTGATTAAGCCATTGCAAACAAAATATTTTGGTCTCTACTAAAACATTACTATGCGCAGTCAGTATCAAAACATGGGATATTTTGTCAAAATTAAAGTACACTGAGTTATCAACTAAGATGTTATGACAGTGTTTGGTTCAATATAGTATACAGTACATTAAAATTAATGAATCCTTAACTTTAAAATCAGTATGTTGAAGTTTATGCCCAAAATACAATGAATCTCGTAAACTACACTTGAAATTTGTTTAAAAAAAATTAATTGTCATTAATTTTGCTGTGAAAATGTTTTAATAAAATAGTAAAAAAAAAAAAAAAGAGTAAATTTATAAGGTAGATGTAAACAAAATCTTAAATTTTATAAAAAAAAAATAGGTCAATAGAACCCTTATTATATTATATATTGTTGTGTTTCAGTAGTGACAAATTTTGGGGGAGGAAAAATATTCCAAAACTGTCAATACAATATGAGAATTAACTGTACAATTTCTAGAAATGTGTACCTTGGAAATGATACAGTTTACATACACCCATGGTTTGGTGAAAAAGACACATCTATTTAAAGATGTTTCCAACTCTGACTTTGAACCAATTCTGTAGAATGACGTGTATACATATTTAATATTTACGTACATTTATGTAGTGTAGCATAATCTCTGCTCCAGCCATATCGAAACAGCTGTTATTTCAACATTCTTACTGTCACAAACCAGAAGAAATTTCCCAGAATTTCATTTGTCACTGCTAAAATAATTGGTCTCCCCATCCCCAATTTCTTTGACTGTACCTCCTCAGCCCTGACATGAAAAGCACACACAATTATACTGTCAGCTTAAATAATTTTAGTGTCATTTTTCTCTTGCAGAACAGGATCGAGGACTCTCTTCAGGGAAAAAGAAATTTAGCATGTATACAAACTAATCAACAGCATTGCAATTTATACAGGAATTTATACTTTCTGGTGTGAATTCAATGTGTTGTTTTCATGCACTGATCACGTTTTTGCGGCATTAATTGCCTGCATTGCAGAGAATTTCAACAGAAGGACAGTAATCTAACAATCACAAAAAAAACCTTTTGATGATCCCAGCTCCCAGCTTGAAGGTTATTATGAGAATTACATACATAGCATCACCCACTAGGAGGATAGTAAAAAAGAAGTACTTCATTACTGAGCTTAGTAAAGCCTCCAGAAATGTCAAAGAAAGCCGTCAGGTAACCGTTTGACAAGGAAAGGCCATTTAGTTCTCATTCTTCGCAAATTGTTGATGAAAGCAGTAATTACTAACCGTTAGGAAATCAGTAAGGAATGCAGTATTTTAGTTTTGTTTTTTTTTTCCATTTTTCAAACTATTGCTACCAATTTGCTTTGCAAAGTGCACTTGAAGAGATATAAAAATCTCAACAGTAGTAATCATATGCAATATGAAGAGCTTGATTTTTTTTTTTTTAATATACAGTAATTGACCCTCCTAAAACATTTCTCTGAACACTGATTGTGAAATCATATTGTAACAAGGCAACTATAAACAGTCACGGCAAGTCTTCCAGGCTTTTGAATCTTCTTAACACCCCTAAAGATATGCCTGAGGCTATATAGGAGCAATACTTTGTATACTTTCTGGATGGTTCAGGTGGGGATGCAAACTTGTAGACTGTAAATCAGCTTATTTGGCCTAAGTCTTTTTTTGCATTATCATGCTGACTTAGCCCTGTATGCATACTGAAGACTCTTTTGCAGGGTTTCGTTTATATGTATATTTGATATATTTGGCAACACAACCATTTATCACATTTTGTCTTCATATGACCAACCTAAAGGATATTCTTCAAACTCTGTCAAATGATCTTCTGATATGATCAGCAGATTAATTTATGAGTCAATTACAGTTACCTCTACTGTCCACATATGCAACAGCATCCCTACACAATGTTTTTATTTTTAAAAACTTGACTGGATTTTGACTGCAGGAACAGGTACTGTACATTCACTTTGCTAATGAATCTTCCTGTTACAAATTACACATTTCCAGTAACATGATACATCATGTCTCTCACGTCTGTCTCTGAAGACGCCCTCTCTATCTCTTTTTTGTCTCTCTCGCACGCTCTCATACACAAATACGTTTTCATATAATTTATCATTATCTGCATCGTGACTTTCTAATTTAGTTCATGTATCTTTTAAGCTTTGTTTTGTGTCACTCTGACATGTTTCTATTTTTGTTGCGTCATCCTCTAAATTTCTTTCTGCTTACCCACAGCTCTTTCTAGTGTTGGGATTATTTGTGCAAATGAAAATGAAAAATGTATCATCTCAAGCAAACAAATAAAGGAACAGATCATGAACAGTAGCTTTTTCTATTTCCTGGCTCTGATGATATTGATACCCTCACTGACATTACCAATGATATTTTCTTATCACATGAAACCACTTTGAGTAATAATGCTTGACATTTTCCTTTGTCACTCTTTGTTGTTGCTTGATATGACACAATAGTAATTCAAACTGTGAAAGCTTTTATATTTACACGTATAAGCAAGTAGCATTTTCCATGAAAATGTGGTTGTGCACACAAAAAGATGCAAACAGAACAAAATAGGGGTAGTTATGTTTGTATTTTATGTATATGAAATACAAACATAACTAACAGCAGAGACAGCCCATCTAAATAAAAATCTACTTTATTTGAAACAGTCAACTGTGTAAACTGATCAGCCACAACATTACGGTATATTTATATATGCCATACCATATATATATATATATGTGTGTGTGTGTGTGTGTGTGTGTGTGTATATATATATATATATATATATATATATATATGTCCCCATACACTTGAATGGGAAAGTGATCTCAAACTTTTTGGACATATATATGCAATATATATATACAGGCTGATTGGTGTATATTGCTGACTCTACATTTATGTTTAGAACTATTACAACATGTTAAGGTGTGCAACTAATGAACAAATAGTGGCCTCCGCAACTTTTACCAAAAGATTCTTTTTTGTTTGCCTGTTTTTGTGAATGACCGTGATATTTGAAAATGACATCAATTTTGGAGCCCCCAAGGATCTTAAAGTCTTTGGCAGCTGTAATGGAATGGTTTACAAAAATGAAAAATCAACTGAAGCATTCATATGGAATCTGAAAATGCCATCAGTGGTTGAGCATTTGCTGTTGGCCTTTTGACTATTAAAGACATGTATGTATATGTGATCATGTAAAGGTGTTTGAGAACTTTGTCTGCATTGTGTAAATACTACCATCTGTACAGACATTGTTTGGTGTAGTGAATGAAATTCTAATATTCAATTATCAGTTACTTCACCAGTTTCTAATGAAAAAAAAAAAACATAAATAAATGAATAAAAATAATGTTTTTGAGCTTTTACACGCAGAAAACAGCTAACAGACCACTTAATTAACTGCACTACTGTATGATACTGATTTAACAGTATTTATAATTATATTATGATATTATAATTATAATATTTAATTTATAAACATGAAAGAATACACAAATAATCACTTTAGAAATTTTATAGAACTATCACTAGACTCATTGTGATGACATAACTCTCTTTTTAATTTCTGTATGAATTTCAGCATTGTGTGATCACAATTAAAGCTTCCTACATGTGTGCGGCACCTGATTGTTATTCCAAAAGACTCTGTGTAATCAAAAAGAGGGTGATACATAGATAGCATTGAGACAGAGTGAGGAGGGTGGATAATGCAAGTATATCCCTCCCTCATCACCCAACCTAGAGCAGCCTGCAATCAGGATAAACAAGGTGCTTCAATGCCTTGTGTCCCTCTGCCGAGCACTTGCTCATTAAAATCATTGTTCAAAGAAAGATCGAGGCAGGTACGGTTGGCACACTTTGTATGCAAGTTGCTGATGCACTGAGCCATATACATGCACGTGTGAACAAGTGTTCCTATATAATTACTGTATATGCACATGCATACACACGCATATCAAGAAAGGTATGTCCCAGGTGTAAAGCATATGCATATCTGAGTGTAATTAAGTTATAACAGGATTATACATGAAAGGTCACACAAGCAAAAATAGTGGAAATTCTTGAGTGTACGTGGTAATGTCGTGTATTCAAAGCATTACTGTAAAAGAAATACAAGGCAATGAAGGAGTTATAGTACCAAATAGAGCCATTGTAGTATCAAATTTCAAATACAAATAGTAGAGTGTACCAAGTACTGTATGTTTAGGCTCTTTGCATGTGTTTCATATTTTAAAGGTTGAGGAAAACTTAAAAGTGGTGCTGACCCTACTTTTCTTTTTGAATAGGACAATTTGTGACCAGTCTGCGTGATGACCGAGTTGAGCCAGTTGTCTACCAATTGTTTGGATGTCCACCAACCAATGGAAGTGCTAAGTCAAGGCAAAGAAGAGAGGATGGATTCACTATAGAGTAAAATAAAAACATCTGGGTGTAGTGCACCCCTAAGGGGACACATCAAATGCCAGCTTCACACCGGGAAGCGGCAAGTTTTGGGGTTTTTTTAGATAAAAAAGTAAAATTTTGTTTTACTATGTGGGCCTGTACAGCTCTTTAGCTAGGTATTAATACTGACAGGATTTGTGTCTTGACTCCAACTCATGCTAATAATGCTAAAAATGTAAGGGATCATCTAAAATGTAAGGGTGTGGTGCTTGAGGTGTAAGTATCCACCAAGTGCTATAGCTTGAGTGTAACTACTTTGCTGCAGCTTCCTTTCACCTGTACCGCAGGCTATTGCCCTCAGGCTAGTTCCCATGAGTAGGAAAGAGGAAAAAGCTACTTCCTCATTCACTCCTTCAAGCATGCATCTGACTGAAAGCACACAGGGATATTTGTGAGGGATATTTAATGGACTTTATGGCAGATGGATGCACTCCTTCCTGTTTTTATTCAGTTACAGAGCATACTTACTTGTTTTTGGCACACTAAAGTTCTTTTCTTCTGCTTGGAGGAACAACAAAGTTCATATTCTGTAACATGTTATTTTTCTATTATCCACACCTACAATATATAGAGTCTTAGTAACAGAGGGACATTGTTGGATTGTTTCCTGAAATTAGTAATTTGTGTCTTCAAATTGTTTATGCAATTCATTTCTGAATAAATTATTAATGCAGTTAAATTACTCAGTCAAGCTTTCAGTTACTCTGCTGCCCATCCTCCATTTCTATTCAGCATGTCAGCATATGCCTTTGCAAAAATGTTATTGAAGTGGTATGTAACTACCAAAACTCAAAGTATATCCAAGTTGCTGAGTCAAAATCTAAATTTAAAACTGAAATAACTGATTGTTTAGCTCTTGAGGGTAGCAGGAACAAGTTGTGAACACAGCATTGACACATCATCACTTTTTCAGTGGATACGACGAACTTGTTAGAAAACTGTTGCCTATTGCCTCCTAAAAAATTACATTTACATACTTTGACACGTAATGCCATCCAGATGAGATTTTTTTTGTTTAATTCTCGTGGCTGAGGGGATGATGATGATGATGATGCCTGGAACGGAAGGTCTGCACATGCAGGCTAATCTCTCCTCAATCGCAGTGTCAAAGTACTGCAGTTACACAAGCAGGGAAACTCACACAGAGTTACGATAATAGACAGTGTGTGATGAGACAATAGTTTAAAGATGATCTAACAAGCACTTGGTTTTCCATTTACAACCATACACACACTCTCTCTCTCTCACACACACACATACAGACAGGCGAAACGTCCAATGGTTCCAAGAGCCCGGTATCATGTTGTGATAATGCATCTTAGCAATCACCATAACATGCTGACACACATACCATACGCTTCTATATGCACTCTAACCTTTCAACTTTTGGCATGAGTAATATATACCAGCAAATGATTCCCATGGCATTGTCAGCCCCTAGATTTACAAAAGAAATGGATGATTTATTAATACATCAGAGTAATTATGAGGTAAAAATCAATCATCCGATATCTGATACAAGGTTGAGTGTTATTCCAGAATGCTCTCTCAGGGGAAGGTGCACATTTCAGCAAGTCAGAAATGTAATTAGCCTTTAGCCTTGGGCTAGGCTGCTTTTAGGCTGACCACCTCCTCACAACGCCTGCATCGGCGTCACTGATACCAGACCAGGTATTCAGTCAGACGAATGCAAAGATATATGAGTCACAGACAGAGGAGGAAATGTTGTGGAAATTGCTGTTTAGTAACAGTGCAAAGTGCATTCCGTTGCACCCTGGTGAAATCTTGAGCTACTTGTAACTTCACAGCAAACACTCAGGAGTCTTGTTTCGATGAATCAAAAGGGAACTCAGCTATACCAGTCTGTTCTTTCTGTGCTGACCTTCACACATACTGTCTCTACTTTTCTTACCGGAGTTGTGTGGGACATCAGAGATCAACTGTCTCGCCTTGAGGTAAAGCCAACCAAGGCGGCTTTTCATTTTACAGCCTGAAAAACCATGCGGGCGAAGCTTTTGAGATAAATAGGCTCAAGCATGGCTGGCATTGCTCTGTAAGTTCTCTTGACTGCTCCAGGAATGCTGAAGTGCAGATGATTTTGCAGCAAAAAAGTTTGAGATAATTCATGTGTTGGAAGGATATGTATAAGAACAAACCTTAATCATGTGTATAATAAGTGATTTCTTTTTCTGTATTGAGCATGAAAAACAATTTTAAACCGGGTTATATTTTTAATCTCTCAACAGGAAGCAGTTTTGCAAGAAAAAAAAGAGTACAGCCTTGCATTGCCTGATCTGTGAACATAAATATAATTTCCTATGTGTACTAAATTAAAAAATCTGAAATGGGAAATCTTCAAATCCTTTAACGTCCTGTGAGAAAAAATAAAATCCTAGGCAATAGTTTGTACTGACCGGCCTCTGAGGTGAATCTCTACTCCCAGTAAGTAGCAAGACCAAGCACACCAAAGGTTCTGTTGTTCCTTGCAAATACAAGAATGAGGGCCAGGACTAAGCAGGATTCAGTACAAATTTACTTCTCAGAAAGAAAAACTTCCAACTTCTGAAACAAATTATTTTTTAGTATCTGATCTAATTTGGTCACACTGGCCTTTTTATGTTGGCACTGTCTAGTAGATTAGTTAGTAGGTTTTCAGTAAAAGCTTGCTTGCATCAAAATTATACACCACTCATAGTGTGCTTTGCTACTACATCAGAAAGAGAGAGACAACTGTCTGCAAATGTAGCCAAAGGAAGCTGGATTGTTAACTTCTAGTAAGTGGGGCACCACTCACCTTGAGCCAGGATGTTAAACGTGTGTGTGACGCATGGTCGTTGGTCAACCATCAAATGGCCTAAAAAGCACTCTCAAAACTACTCCAGTCAAGGTGCAACCCAGCACTGACGGGACAGAACTATTCAGATAGGCCAGGGGCTAAAGCCATTGCCTGCATCAGCGTTGTTAATAACCTCTTTATTGTCTATGGCTAAGTTGGCAGATGTGTCTCTCTGGAATAAATGGTGCTCTTCTACAGAAGCAAACCTGAAACTGTCTTTATTGATCAGCTGCCACCTCGACCAGCTGTTGCGAGGGCCATATTTGTGCAAAAATTATATTCTCTGGAAATAGACTTTATTATAGTAGCCTAGCAATACGTAGATCCAACTAAGTTTGAGCACAGATATTGCCATTCACTGGATATCATAGTATGGTTATCTTGTATGTTTGAAATGACTAATTCATGCAACGAAGGTCCGCAGCTGACCAGAGAACATGATAAAATTATATCTTATGTCCCTGTCGATGGGACTGTTAAAAATCACTGTTGGAAAAATGACTCTTCATTATTACCAAACAGCGCTATATTTGGTTGGGTTTAGGCACAAAAACAATTTGGTTAGGGTTAAGAAACTATAATTGATTGGGTTTATTAATACTTCGTTAAAGTTGGAGGACCTTCATCGTAATGGTTTACAAAATAACAGTGCAGTGTTAATTTGTGCATTTAATAACTAATTTTATGCTCTTAAATAAGCATTGTGTCATTGTAGCAGGAAGAAATGCAGTTAGATGTTATTTTGGCTCCTTTGGTCGATTAGGGAAGAGCTTCCAAAAGCTTAAACAGCAGGTTAGTGTTGAGGAAAAAACCCTCTTGCTCTATGGTGAGGAACAAGAAATTACAGATGCATTAATGACACTGAGCTCAACTCAGATTTAAAGAATTTATTACAGAGTATTGAGTCAAATTAAAATGAACAACCAACAACAGTCAGCAAACAGAGTCAGAGTCCAACTATTCGGCCGAATAGGCTGCAGTCTGTCAGCCTGGAGGCTTCAAGAAACTGACACACAAGAGGTTGAAATCACGGCCCTTAAATGCAGAAAGTTCAGGCAGCTGTCACGTACACAAGTAGGTGGTAGATGCATGTTGTGGCGTAACTCGTACATAAACAGTTCAAACTCCATCCGCTGTTCTCTAATGCAGAGGCTTCGGTTTGTCTAAGACCAGTCATTGAGTACAGTACTATTTACTTAAACAGTTCATTGAAACATACACACATGCACTCTGTCTGGTCAGAGAGAACATCCTACACAATTATCACACAATTAAATACAATTTAATACACCAAATCAAAATAATAGATTAGGAAAACATGATTTCCCTTACAGTTAGCAGTTATGTTTGGTAGCTACATATACTGTATACTACATATACATATTCATTCCTTCATATTATATCACTCATTCCCTTTTTCATCACTCCCTTAACACTCTGCTTCTCAAACAATTGTGATGCTACTCTGGATGTTGTGCCAGCGACGCTGACCAAATTTGGTTGTTCTCAGTTCAGTGCACACACAGCATTGTGTAATTCAGTGCAAAATAAACACTAAAGATGTAAGGTCAAAGACAACCTAATAGAGTTGCTTTTGTGTAATACAGTTTTTTTGTTTTTGTTTTATGGACAAGACACATGAATATGCAGTAGCTTATCCTTTTTGTCTTGCCTGTTAAACACATTATATTGTCTTTAATATTTTAAGCATATTTTACAGCATTACATATTGATTTTGTACTGTGAAGATTGTTCATGTTCTGCGGCAACCACATTGAATTCCATCAGATGAGCTACTAATTTGTGCATCTAAGTTAACTGTTTGGGAGGGAAAATAGTTCATCTCAGAGCACAAGTGACTAATTCATGTCTCATCCAAAATCTCACCGCAATACCTGCAGAGCTCTACAATGTGGCAAAGTCAGCCTTGCTGCCCTTTTTTCAGTGACCAACTGCAGTACAGCAACAATAAAAATCCCTTGCAGCCCAGAGAGCATTTTCCCAAAGAGCACCATCATAAAAGACATCTTTAAAATTATTGACAGAACACTTTGAATGATCAGTTGCTACTCATGGCATTGTGAATTTTTATTCATTAAGATTTAATACTTGTAAAGCTTTCTCTAAGCCTAGAAATGGGTGCTTTTGTGCGTTATACAGCTCAATGATGTCTGCGAAAGAAGTCAGTGGGGCCGGATGATGTCACAGTGGTCCAAATCCTCCGAGTCAGACTGGAGACTCTTCAAAGATTCCTCCTGACCTTTTGTCTCAGCCTTACAGCCTAGCCTGGTATCTAAGAACTTATCTCCTGCTTTGTTTTCATCCCCTGCCAGTAAAATAAAAACTTGAAAATATTATCTAAAGTCAGCCTTCCCTTTTATAAATCACAGTGCGGTGGCAACTGGCCTCTGTTTCCTGTGCTTTTATTGGTCAGCGGGGATGGAAAGGGAATGAAAAATACCACTGGACCTTTGACTCAGGCCAGCCAACATTCACAGACATGGTAAATAAAGTGTATTGAAAGCAGCTGAGTTATGACCATGATCTATGACCATGACCATGACCCCATTAACCTTATTAGGCCAGTGTAGGCAACTCAGCCAGGTTAGTTTTCACTGTCACAGCCCTCAGTTGACATGTCTTTTTGTCTCTTGTCATGTCTTTGTCTTTCTTTTGCAATTCGTTGCATCAGTCGAAATGATTGAAGCTGCACACTAGGAAAGGTAGTCCAAATACTCTGCCCCTGCTGGCAAGTCGCTTTTTGTCTCGCTCTGCCAGGAATTAGAATGATTCACAGAGGAAGTTGGTTTGACAACTGTGTTACAAGTGTCACTAATGTGAGCAAGGTCTAATGCTTCCTCTTCACAACTTTGCTACTGAAAGAAAAAGAACACACTTCACATGAAGGACTCTCTCTCTTGCTTCCAGAGAAGAGGGTTAAACCAAAATTCTCAAACTCCACTAAAACTGTCATATTTTACCCTTATTTCTCCTATTCTACTCCTATTTCCACCCTAGATTACACACAAGGTTTCGTGGAAAGCAGCAGCTCTACGGTATGCCCAAATGCTTCAGTGGACAATGAAGATTGCTGGAAGCAACGAGAGAAGCCTCGCTTTGAAATCCAAATTAGCACCAGTACTAAGCAGCCTTGGGTGCCTCGCCACCACTCTGCTAGTTAGCCTTCTGTTTTCCTCTTTTTCATAGTGTTAGGCTCACACGACTATGCATGTTCATTCAATTTCTGTTGCCGGCCTCGCTCTGATTCTGTCTGGAAAAGACTACATGTCTTTCATTTATAATCATTTTTAAAAATACATTCATTTGGAAGACGCTTTTGTCTTAAGGAGAAATTTAGGGTCCACTGTCTTGCTCACGGACACTTCATCAAGTGGACAGGGATGGCTAGTGATTAAACCACAAACTCAATGATTCAAACAGCACAACATTTCTACCTTCCAATCTTAATTCATGCACAATTAAGTGAGGGTTCGCACACACAAATGCACATCATACACACAAATGTAAAAACATATACAAAAGCCGTGCTGTCACAGAGATCCTGTGGAATTTCGTTGCAAGTATTGTTATTCATTATCCATTAACCATTCATTAAAATGTCGTACTTTAACCAAAATAAATTACTTTCTACACTTTGGTTAATTTTGTGGCAGTAATACATCAAAACAGGTGACAGACAGATGCAGAGCCATTCTTAAACATCCATACTTGAAGCTCCTACAGTCACTATCTTTATACATGAATTAACGATGGGTCAACGGACTATGCGTGTGTGAAAGGCGTCGCTCGTAGCCACAGAAAAATGATCTCCCTTTGCAGTTCTCATTGTAGAGGAAAAAACCCTCTTGCTCTATGGTGAGGAACAAGAAATTACAGATGCATTAATGACACTGAGCTCAACTCAGATTTAAAGAATTTATTACAGAGTATTGAGTCAAATTAAAATGAACAACCAACAACAGTCAGCAAACAGAGTCAGAGTCTAACTATTCGGCCGAATAGGCTGCAGTCTGTCAGCCTGGAGGCTTCAAGAAACTGACACACAAGAGGTTGAAATCACGGCCATTAAATGCAGAAAGTTCAGGCAGCTGTCACGTACACAAGTAGGTGGTAGATGCATGTTGTGGCGTAACTCGTACATAAACAGTTCAAACTCCATCCGCTGTTCTCTAATGCAGAGGCTTCGGTTTGTCTAAGACCAGTCATTGAGTACAGTACTATTTACTTAAACAGTTCATTGAAACATACACACATGCACTCTGTCTGGTCAGAGAGAACATCCTACACAATTATCACACAATTAAATACAATTTAATACACCAAATCAAAATAATAGATTAGGAAAACATGATTTCCCTTACACCCATCACCTCCACTGAGCCTCATAGCATCTTTTAACTTGTTACAGCCTGCAACTTCACTGTTTTGTTTCACTTTCAGTGCTATCATCAGCATAATTTTCAGATGGAGTGAGAGCTCTCTAAAAACCCACTGTACACTACTTGTACCTCCTCAGCAGTAAATGGTAGACAGACAAAGTTAACAGCTGGCGAGCCAGATATTTCCTTCAGGAGTTGGTGGAGACATTCATTAGGTATCCAGACATGACTCCAAATGAATTCTAATGTTGCTTGGTATCTGCTGCATTAGGCTTTGGCCATATGTTTAGGATCGATGTCATCCAATACGTTTTGATGCACAGCTGCTTTTTTAGAGTGTACCCAACTGTTGATTTTGGCAGAGCAACTGCTTTTGATATCTCCCTGAGAGATTTTTGCTTTTTGTTGCGCCTCATTATTATCCTCTTCACTTGCACGGTCACCTCTTCCCTCCTCACGTTGACAGACAACTCCACCTCAATCTAAAAGGAGACTTTCAACTCTTTCAACCACGTGAGCCTTGTTTGTGCCTGAATTAACAAGGAAACAATGCACAGCTGCCCGAAAAACATTTAGTGGCCAAGTTCCCAATTACTTGCAATTTTGGCACTATACCTCACACCTATTTCTTTCTATATAGTAGTAAACCTGCTCAAATTAAAGCTGAAAGACTTGGCACTTTAATGTAGGGTCGATCAATTTAGTTCAAATTGAATGTGCTGAAGCTCAGAGCCTGAAGAACAAAAAAAAAATGTGTAAACTGTCCAAATTCTTCCAGTCTTGACCATATATATGCCGTGTACTGTTTTTATAGACCATTCAGCCACAACACTAAAAATGGTAACTGGGTCTAATGTTGTGGCTGATTGGTGTATTGCCCTGACAGGCCTAAACAGAAACCCCTTTGTTTCCTCTCTGAGGCTTTTCCATGCACATGGCTTCTTATTTCCTCGGTTCAAACAGGGTGAATGTTCTCAGCCTGATGCTGGACATGAGCTCTTTAACTCTAACTCGGATGCTGTACGCCTTCTATTGCTGTCGTGGCCAAAAGCATGTCAATTACTAGCCACATCCCGTCCTGCGTGGCAGCAGTTAAGTTATGTTCGAAATATCCCATGAATAATATTGAGGTCTCTTTGTACTGCCTGGAGGCAGAGACCTAGGAATAGCGTCCGTGTCTTTTGAAAGCGGAGCAATTATCCCAGGTCAGGTTGGACGAATCGATTGCTACAGACTTTTTAAATGCTCCTGGCCAATTACGCGCTTAAGGCAGTGCATCCTCCCCTATACTGTCTATCCGTGGTGTAGCTATCACCAACTGATAGGACTAGGCCTGGAGGACTCGTCCTTCATTGCTTTCTTCGTTTCTTTTTTCCTTTTTTCCTCTTTTTTTTTTTTTGGATTGGTTATTTCTCCCATTCTGTATTCCTCTGTTTTACCCGCTCCACCGGTAAAATCCTCCAGTTATTACCGAGGTGCCCCTCCATCCCCTCCCTCTATGCATCATACTCCACGTGATCATAACCAGCTGCTGGTGAGAGAGAGAGAGAGAGAGAGAGAGAGAGAGAGCAACTCGTTGAGACTCTGAACATACATAGAAACTAAACGGGAGGACCGCTCCGTTCGTGCAGGGACGCTGCTCGTTTCACTCGTGGATACTATTACACAACTGCCGTCGTCCCCAAATCCCCCTCTCCTTGGGATACCCTGGCTACATCCTCTCAGTTTACACTTTTATTACCTTCTTCTATATCACCCTCTTTTTTTCCTTTCCCACCTTTCCCCCCTTCTCCTCATCCCTGAGCATTCTCCTCTTCTCGCAAGTCTTCCTGCCTGCCTGGCTAACTTTTTTCACCCGACTCCATCCCACACAACCTCCTCCATCGCTCACCAACCCCTCGGCAGCCCCCCCTCCCCGCCCACCCACCCACCCCCACCCCGCCACCACCCCCCAGTCCTGCTCTTATTGCAGCAGCCTCCCCTGGACCTGGCGGAACCCATTTGGTCAGTCTACACGGGGCACTGCTACATGGGGCGCACGGTCTCGCTCGGAAAATGGTCTGCTGTCGGTCTGTAGGCGCCCCGCTGAACCTGTCGGGATTGGAGTTGTCGGTGCGCGTCTGCGTCTCTTCCCCACCTCGCCTGTGCTGTCGGGGCCAGTGAGATATGGGTCTGTCCGTGGCGGCGCAGGCACCGCTCGACGAGCCCCGACGGCTGCGCCAGTGGAGCGGGACGGCGGGAGGCTGGCTCAGGATCACGCTCGTCTCGTTTTTCGCCACTTTACCTGTGGAGCAGCTGCGCGCCTTCCCTTCCTCCCTCAGCGACTGCCAGACGCCGACCGGCTGGAACTGCTCCGGTGAGGGTCATTGCATGGAGGCAGAGTTGCGGTCCCTCTTACTACTGTGGCTCTGTGTTCGTTTCCAGTAACAATGCCTGCGTTTAGCGCTGGTGCCGTGGAGCCTGTGGGCTGCAGATAGCCGAGCCGAGTGAGAAGGGTGCAGAGTTTGGGGTTGCTTGATGCGCATTGAGCCTTGTTGAGTTTGTCTCGGAGCATGACAGCAAGGCATGCGCGGCCGTTCGTGTCTGAATGCCCACCTGGCGGGCAGTGGGTCGAAAATATCGATCACACTAAGTGAAAACAGCAACAATGAGGATCATTTCAAAGGGAGGTGTAGCGGGGAATGATTGGGAAGGTTGTAGCCAGGATAACGCGATGTGCGCCACAATAGTAATGCCAACACTGTCAGTTTTAGGCTACAGACACTCGCGTGAAGTCCGAATACTTCATGTGGTCTCTGTTTAACTTGAACGTAAATGGTTTTGGTCCACTCTTGTGTAGCCAGTTTCATGTAGTGTTTACAGCTCACTTTGAGCACCGGCTTTAATCCTCCAAATCAGTTAATAAATCGCACCGAGAAATTGCAAATGTAGTTTTCCCAGGCTTATTTGGCATCCCAGTTGTTTCATCAGGTGTAACTTCGAGTCCAAATGTAGTCGCTTCTTTTACAGGCCACCGAGCTGTGAACTTGTTTCCTCTCCTCGGTGCCCAAGGCGACAAAAGGAGCGGACGGGGCTGCGGAGCACAGCGCCTCGCCTCCCTTTGTGAACCAGCCGACTGTGCCGCCATATATTTCCCCTGTCGCCCGTCCAAGTCTGAACCCTTAAAATAGCTCCAAGCCGATTCTACGCACTCATGGGCAGTACCAGTACTGATACTGTAGCTCACGACAGCCACACATCCACAGGGAGCCACGACCGCCGGTTGGAGCCAGAATCAGAGAACCACTAGGCTGACACTGGGATGATGTGTTCATTAAAAGAAAGGGGAAATCTTTTTTTAATTTTTTTATGATGCATTACAATCTTTATGGAGGGATTCTTTACAGTGACATGTAGCTGGCAGGAGATTAAAGAAATGCCAACTCATGTATGATAAATTTACAGTTGACTTGGCCACAAACAAAATTCCCTGTCACAAAATATGGACTTCAATTGGATATCAAAGTTTTCAAAATGAATTTGATTATGATAATAGGCTAATTAGATAGGCTTAACTAAATACGCAAACACCATGAGATGACAAATATTTTTTATTATTTTGATTTTGATAACGTTGGACGCTTTTTGTCATTATTTGAAGCATCTTTGGTATTTTAATGTTTTAAAAATGAAGCTTTGGAGTGATTTCGGTGCTACGTTTTCATGGTGCTTTGGGGTAATTGGTGTTTCTGGTTTGATTTGTTTTAGAAATAGTTTTGAATCTTAGAGTTGTTCTTCCAAGAATCCATAGCAAATGCCACTAAAAGTGATGAATTAGCTCATCTGTTTAAATAGGTTACATTTGTGTGCTTCATCTGGGTATTTGAGCTTTCTGATCTCCATAGCATGTTATGTATTGTATTGTATTGGAAGTTCATTTTGTGCTGCTGCTGTTGATGGTGGTGATGATTTGCTTGTAATGATCGATAATGGTACACACCCTGTCCAAATACACATTTGCCTACCTCCTCACTTCCTGACACACTCTCACATGCAGTTCGGCGAAGGCTTTTATCCAACACGCCTCGAGGAGGCCTAAGTGCATATACTGAGCATAATGCACAAACACACGCACGCACACACACACATGCACACACATGCACTCAGCATCAGTCAGAATTATTAGCAAACAACAAGTTACATGTGGTCCACCATGAAAAAGATAAGCCCCGTTTCAATAATAATAGTAATAATAATAACAACTATATTTTGCATTTCCTGAAGAAAATGCAGTATGATTGCTGACAGCTCTTGCAGCTCCAGCCGCTACAGCAGCTTTTTTTTCAGCTGCCTAAGCTGGTAGCGGCCTGTATATTTAACCAGCTGAGCAACTTAGAACTGGAAGTGTGTTTGTAGCTGAAAGCACCTAGAATCAGGCAAAAGTGGGAATTGTACAGCATCATAGTTGATTGATTGATTTTGTTATAGTGTCATGCACAAAAAAGAAAAGGTCAGGCCACACAGGTTTACAAGATACCAATATTTAGGGGGGAAAAAAACAGATCCGGAGCAGCCAAATAAATTACAAATAATACTAAAAAAATAAACCATCCTGATGTTTTCTGCAAGTTTTAGAGACAAATGTAGCCCAGTAATTAAGCATTGAAACTAAACAACCTCTTCATTCTGTCATTGTCTGTGCATCAAACCTTGCGGAATTCTGAACAGACATTTCATTAAGTATAGATATTCTCAAGACATCATAATAATTCTCAACTCCTGCTAATTTTCATAATTCACACAAGCTTTTTTCTGCCTGGATGTTTTTAGATTGCCACATTCAAGAGCCAGAGGAAGGATTCCTGTTCTCAGCTGTGCAACAAAAGATCTTTGACCCCTTTTCAACTTTGCTGTAAGATAAGGTTCAGGGCCATAGTTTGGTTTACACTGAATATATCTTTGTAATGTTGGTTTTCACAAGATGTCTTTTAACCATTTTTCTTCAAAGCAAGTGACTTTCTGCTATTTGAGTTAATGCTACTTGAGAAATTATTACTTTTTAATAATAATTCAGCTGCAAGTAAGGGGAAGCTGTTCACCAACTTTCATTCTTGTAGCCTTATAGTTTTTTGAGATATTCATCAGGTTTCATCATGTTTCACACGTACCCCACAGAAAACCATTTTAAAAAATCTTACAAAAATTCATACAAAATGAACCTTTGCAGATATCATCACCAAAAGTCATAGCACCTTATATCCTGAACATGTTTAACATTTTAGCTTTGGAGCTTCTAGCTGCATGTGTGCTGCATGTGTGCAGGACTAATAAAAAAAAAAAAAACGTACAGAAGAAAATTGATAATAAGGCGCAAAAATAACAATAGTGTGATTGCTGTCAGCAGTCACACAATAAAACTGACAGTAATTGCACTGTAATCATTCACCTCTTCCTGTATATCATGCACTTTAACAAACCCAATATTGAGTGACAGTTTGGTGATGATTTCCTTGTCACTTCACTGAGAAAACACAGGTAATAACAATAGTGTGATTGCTGAAAGCAATGATGAGCCGTAGTGGCATGACAATTGGGTACCAGTTTCAGCAGTGCTGCCTTTGAACGAGTATTGAATGAGATTCTGTTCCATGGAATAAAACAGAGGGACAAAAAACTTGGTGTGACAATGACTGTCATTCTGTTTGGTTGGCTTCTGTTGATGGCCATGAGGAGCTGCCATTGAAGGCTTCGCTGAGGCAGAATAAGTAATAAGAAACAGTAAGAAATGTGTAAAGTTGCACCAGGCGGGATTTGTGAAAAGACTTAGTGTATGAGACCTATGTCAGCAAAATGTAACAGAAAAGAATTTTTGTTCTCACTAATTGAAATGCTGTTTTTTTTCCCGCAAATAAATGATATTTAGATGATATATTTGGATGCGGGAGCCTGTAATGTACACATAAGAAGTGCCAAAGAATAATCTCAAGAGATTTAAAGATGATGACTGAACTGTGAAATGTTTTTGGCACCACCCACCATATTAACGGCATGATATAGAAAATGAATTGTTACTTTGAGAGTTGTGTGAATGTTTAATCAATGTTTTCTCCTGTTGAAATAAAACAATAGCAAATGAGTATGGGCTAGTCAAGTCAGTGTAGGCAAAGCACTGGTCTGAATACTAAAATTAAAGATGGCTGAATTAGGTTCAGCTGCTTCAGTTTCTGGTATTGTGCATGTTGGCTCACTGTCACACTCTGATGGCTTAGTTGATTTTTTTTATTGATTGCCATTTATGTGTGGGAACTACCTAGGAAACTATGCTCATTTTCAGGTTGTAGAAGTAAGGTTTTGATATGAAATAGTTGGAGGTAGTAGAAACAAGTTGTAAACACAACACTGACATACTGACATATTATCAACTTATCGAGTTGAAACGGCACAAGTTTTAGCAAACATTTGACATATAAACCAGATATGGAGCAATATTGGCATTGATTTGAAGTCTTGTTTGTGTCCACCTGATAAATGTAATTCCAATATTGTCATTCTTAAAGCTCTGTTTTGGTCTCCACCATCTCCTGAGGGAAACATCTGGCTCTTTAGCTGATAAATGTTCCATCATGTTTACCAGCTGGTTGCTAACTTTGTCTGTTTAATCCTGGGCAGGTAGAGCACAGTGGTTTGCCGAAGATTTTTAGCACTGGGGAAAGTGGTGAAAATCAACCAGAACAGCAAAAGTCATGGGCTATAAAACCCAAGCAATGAGCTAAAAGAAGCTAAAACATTAGTACAATTGAGGGGAACTGCAGAGTCTCTGATAATTCTCTGTGGGTTTATCACTTTGAGCGACCCCTTTCACATAATCATCGTCATTTAATCCATTAAGTATATACAATATACATAAGTGTAGCCTTAAAACCTTTTGGAACCAACAAGCTAAATCTTTCTCTATAAGGAATGTGGTGTTTGAAGTCGTGTTATGATAGCAATTTACCAACATCAGCACAAATGCTGGTGCTCTATTAATTAAGTTTCTGTAAGTGACCATGGAAAGCCAAGTCTTTTCAAACGAACAGGACGGGTTTTTAAATTCATCCAGCTGAGTTAACTGTGTATTCAACATTTTCTGTAATTATCACAGTCAAACCATTGGTGGCATTTTGCCTGTAAGTTTTGGCTTGTATCAAGTCTGTGTTATCTTTAATAGGTGCATTTGCAGACTTTTGCCAACAATCAGCTCATGTTATTTAGCAATTTTATTCATCCACACTGAAAAACAAGTTGATGCTCAGAATATTAATGTTCATCTCTTGCTGAATGCCTCTTTAAGTACCAGTTTCATTCAGTGCAAATCAGATTAATCTTTATCACAATCAGTTTTTCACATCACATTATTAAAGTGGTGGTACTGTATGAATGTCCAACCACAGTTATTTACCCCATGATGTACATGTACCTTACATTTCCCATGGGGGAATTACTGTGAAGAGGCCACAATCCCTTCCTCAGTGAATCCCCCTGCTATAGTTGACTCTTAAAGGCCGTGTGATACTTTGATAGTTGAAGTGACAGGGATAAGTACAGAATATGCAAAGCCCCCTGTAAATCCCATCAAGCGCAGTGAATTACCAGTAGTCTGCAGAGAATTGGCCATCTGCTTTCAAGATTTGTCAACAGGGAGGTCAGAAATACTTCTCTTGCATGCAGGTTCCACATAACTGAGAGAATACAGAAGCAGAAAACTGTGAATTATAAGACAAAGCAGCGGCGGCAAGGTCTTCTGAAAAGGGGATGGAGAGTTACTAATTGGCTGTTTTAAGGGCAGTTTTAAAAAGTCCTTCAACTGAAAATGCTTTATTTTCCCGTTCAGAGATACAGAGACTTACTGTAATTTAAGTACCTTATTCTGACTGTGATGTGAGTGCTTAGAGTTATTGTGCATTTTAATAAGCATAATGAGGGTTGAACTATAACTCCCTCCATGACTAACATTTGAATACCTGTTGCAAAGTTAAAGGGAAAAAAAGGCCGCCGGCATGAAAGAGGTCAAGAAAGGATGTCTCACCATTGTGGTTGTTCAGCCTTCATTATTAATTTAGTCTACTTAATTATTGATGAGCACATTGCTTAAAACTGTGTGTGTGTGTGTGTGTGTGGGGGCTTCTTGTTCTTCTTAGTGTTGTGGAATTCCAGGTAGGTAGGAGGGGATGCATTTGGCTGACAAGCTCTCTCTTTTAGACAAGTAAGTGCGTTGCTTGCCATCTTAATCGTTAGCATATAAACATTACCTTTTGAATATTTGATGTTTGCCAGCTTGTTTTCGTTAATTATTCAGTTCAATGTAATCTCCTCCTGGAATGGCAGGGCAGGAGCAGGAAGTGTAAGTTTTTCCTGGCCTCTGACACAGTGCAAATTGGGCTGTGCACAGAACATGTATCAACCAGCACCATTAGCATTTTTTTGAAGACAGTACAAGAAAGGGAGATTCGTTCTAATCTATGTTCTTGCAGTTGAAAAAGTACAGAAATCCTACAAAGTGAAAATATACAGAGAACAGACAAAGAAAGAAGAAACAAACCGAAAATTAGGACTATGTTGCGATAAAACCATATCTAACAGGAAAAGAAACAGGGCTCGCTTCCGTGCCCTGTGGTGCATCTGAAACATTTCATTTATCTTTCTTTCAGCCTCTCTCTTTTTCTAACCTCTTCACCCTCTCTCTTTCTCTCCCTCTTTTTCTTTCCCTTGTGGTACACACCATAAAAGTAGTGTGGAGTTTTGTTTGGGTGAAACATGACTTACTGTACCTAGAAAGCTCATTCCTTGCAGATTAGTTCATGTTTTAGATCACTACTCTTGTTACTCTTGTATTAGTAACAGTAGTAGGCCTAGTTGTATCCCTACTGGTTTTGGTACTCCCTGATATGTGATAGCAAACTTTACAACATTGTGAAGTAAAGTGTCACAGTGTTTGATATCATTAGCTAACAAGTCAGGTATCTTTAGCTAACACGTTACGTATCTTACGCTAACACGATAAGCATCTTCAGCTAACAAGTTAGGTATCTTTATCCAACAAGTTAGGTATCTTTAGCTAACATGTTAGTATCTTTAGCTTGCACGTTAGGTATCTTAGGTACCATTTCAGGTATTGTTAGCTAACATATATTAAGTATCTTTAGCTAACACATTAGGTTTCATTAGCTGATGCGGGACTTGTGCCCAGTTTTTCACTGGTTGTCCTCACACTACAACTCAGTGTCTTGCTGACGGCCATTATTTCTTCAAATGTTTGCCTGATCCATGTCCTTTGACATCTAAAAGGCTCATAAGTATAAGACTGTATGGGTATGAAAATATTTTTTCAACCTCCTCAGTGTTAAAACTAGCATTAGATTTCATATTTCTTAGTGTTGAACTTGGCCTATAGCTTAGCAGCTCTATGTGTCATACATCCAGTTTCTCTGATTTGACGTGGTAAACTGATCCACAAAAACGGCACTGAAGTGTATACAGTATATACAGATAGACGTTTTGAAACCCAGTTTCTATATTACTTTTCCATACATGAATGAATTGGGATACCAACCTAAAAGATGTTCTTTAGGCCTCTAATTCTGAATCAGGGTGTAGCATTTAATGGTTATGATAGTGCTCCAGTATTTCACATGATATGAAATCATGGAAAAAATATTCTTTGACTTACTGAGACTTCTTTGATATAATGTACTTCCAAAACCGGTCCCCATCAAAAAGATTTAGGTCTCAGATGCTGACTGTTATGGTTGATTTATGTCTATGGGTGATTATAGTTCTGCACATTGAAAATGCTCTTCTTGAAAGAGAATTCTTATCAAGGGATGTTGTTTTGAAATGATTTAAAGTTTTGGAGATCTAAGCCCAAGTGCTGGAAAGAAAGTGAAAAATTTTTTGCAACATTTACTTCCAATTTTGTCTTCTAATATCTTTTTCTTTTACCAAACAGGCACACTGTTATTTTCTGTTTTTTTTTTAGATAGGCACTCTGTAACTGTCAGAACTGATTTTCAGCTCTGAAATCGATCCCAGATGTTGGATATAGAACAATAACAGTAAATGCTTCACTTTGTTAACTGATGTGGATGTTGATGGCACAGCCAGAAGCCTCTAAGAGCTGCCAGGGTTGGTATCGTTACCTGCTCAACATGGAAAATGGTTTTGCCTGGATAAACCTAGAGGCTGAAGTAGTAAATGTGGACATTTGAAAAGGAACAGAAAAAAACACATATACTACACTTTTAGCTGTTTTTTAAAAACACAATAAGTTACAAATTTTCACTCTCCACTAAAGTTGATTGAATTTCATTTACACGCCTTTTTTCAGCCTAAGACTTACAGTATGTTCATGTTTAATGACACAGAGAAAATTTGTTATTACAATAAATTGACTTAATATTGATGTCTTTCAAATTTATTAACTCAGATTTTAGAATTCAAAACAGCTGCCACTTAACAGACTCTGAAAAGAAATCGCAGCAATGGTCAAATTTCTTAAGTGGTTAAAAGACATACATCCCTAGGATGATGAAAACTAACTTGCATGTCAGGATGATTGTGTGTCATTTATTACTGTGAAAGTAACAACATTTTTATGAATATTGTATTCCCTCAGCCATTAACTGACATAGGGAAGTATTAAGTATGAGAAATTACCTCTCAGGTTGTACCGGTACTGTAAATCTATATTTGTACCTGCTTGTAGGCAATCAATGTCATATAACTAATTGAGATTTGTGCTGCTTTTTCATTGAAGCCCAAACCCTGCTGGCCGTGATGTTTCTGTGCATTGATCATCTGGGACATGTATTCTGTTATGTTTTATACCTGTTTTATGCAGAGGCTTGACGTGCACAACAAAAGCTGATATGTCCCTCGCATCCTTGTAAACACTTTGCAGAAACAACTATTTTTGTGACTCTAGACAGATTGCATTTTTAATTTTAATTATAATTCTTGATTGCACTATTGTTCATAAGATGATAAGGATGACTCCATCGGAAATAAATCCCTCTAAGGTATTGTTTACGATTGATACATGCATTCTTGCTTACTGCCTCCTGTCCAAGCTTCACATCTGTTTCTTGGTAAAGAAGACAGTTTAATGGCATGAGGAGGAGCCACATTCTCTCTTTTTCCTTTCATTTAAAAACAATTGCTTTGTGTGTGTGTGTGTGTGTGTGTGTGTGTGTGTGTGTGTGTGTGTGTGTGTGTGTGTGTGTGTGTGTTTGTTTTCCATAGCCTGCTGTCCAGGAAAGCTTGAAAAAAAATCTAAAATATCAAACTATCAAATTAGTAGCTTAAAGTGATTTCACAAAAAACAAAAAAACCCCTTTCCCATCTTATAAAGAGTCTAACAGCTGATCCGAAAAGGATCTAATATTTTGCAATCATTTGTATACACCTAGCCAGTAGTATGATTGTCATCATCAGAATCCCTCTCTCCAGTGAGTACCATCAACATGCCAGTTGCCTGGGTGCCAATTTTTTGTGGCTTCCCAGATTGCCTCGTAAGGCCCTCTTTGGGCTAAGGGCTTTGTTCCATCCGTGCATTCCAAGCATCGAGACCTCTCATGTCACTGTTCTTGGCTCGATGATTGTATATTAGCACAGAGAGCTTGCACTTTATGGTCATTCAGGACCCTGGCAGATAGCAGGTTCATTTTAGCACGGGCTTCTCTTCCATGGGGTATTATTGCCTGATGGGCTTTTCCATGCCAAGTAGGGCTGTTAAAAGTGGAGAGAGGTGCTGGTTATTACAGTGAAGTTACAGAAGGTTGTGGGTCTAAGTGTCCATTATAATAAGACATCTATGAATTGAAAATAGCATTGTAAAATTTCTGGCTCGTAAGTCCAAAGCTCAGGACACTGAGAATGTTTTTTTTTTTGGTGATAAAATGTGCCTGTTAAAGTTTTTACAGAGGCAAACGGCAACATTTTCATCAGGTTCATTTTGAGTTTAATTAAACTTTTTATTTGACTACAGCACTTGTGAGGTTTTGTATCACTGGCACCTTTAACCCTGCTGGAGATTAAAAATATAAAGATGGTTTCAAAGTGCACTTTTGGAGAGCTGGAAGTAATTATCACTCATACAAAAAAACTTAAAATTTACTTTTCATGTGCTACTGATTTTGAGTGTAGAGTGTAAAAAGAAGACGAGCTGCTGAAGTGTCCTTGAGCCTGACAGTGACGTCTTACCTGCTCCCGGAGAGCTGTTAGCAAGCTGAACTTGACATTTGTGCTCCCTGTAGAGGACAGCATGCCAGCAGAGAATATCTGTATGAGATCAGTTAAGCACTCAATTAGGAGATTTCTGTTCACACTGGAGCTGCCTGGTTAAATGAGGTTAATTAAAATAGCCTGAAATTGAATTCTATTACTTTTAGGAGATGTTTGTACCAACAGTATCTCACCATCTGGAGGAACAGATGCAATTTTTTTCAGGCACTTAGTTTCAAAACGTGGACGCACGCATTAACCTATGTATGGTTTAAATATTTACACTATAACAACCATCAACATGTTCAGAGCATGCTCACTGAGACACATAGGTAAAATACTTTGCATGCATAGCTTTTTTCTAGATAAAACAATTTTTCATGAGGCCACAAAGCATGAACTGAGTCAAATAAAGCAACAAACCCCACATTGTTCGTCTTTGAAACTCAAAGATGAGCATCTTTGATGTTCATCTTCAGTTTCAAATTCCAGTTTTACCATGCCTTCTGGACTTCAGGCTTTTCTTGACCTACAGTATTTGTCTTATGTATTGCTTATCGACATTTTTTTAATGTTTAAACCTACCAAGCCCCAAAGCTATTACAAAGCCACAATTGAAGGAAAACATAATTCCAAGTGTCAGTAAATAGGCAGGTCACATTTACAGCTTTTGTATAAGGTGTCTCATCTACAATATATCCAGCTCCTCTCTTCAGTCTGAAAAGTTATGTGGACCTATTTATATTGTGCTGCCATAGAGTAAAATACATAGGAACTTCATGCTATGGATGAAACACATTACATAGCATAAACTGGTCGAGTGATTCTAATTACATAATGACCTCCGTAAGAGGCTTAGTCGTTACTGTATTATACTAGGGACTAAATGATATGGACATGCTTTTTTCTGTGCTGTCACTTACATTTTAACAATTTTAGAGCTAAATTGTGATATTTTAAAACATGTAGCTCCAAGTAATAATTAGTCGCATCCTTAAAATACATATCATTGAAATACATATTATATTATTTTCAATGATGATGGTAAATTTTACGAGAAATCATATATTATAAATGCTAAACAAAAACATGCAACAACTTCATGTTAAACTTAAAAAAAGAGCTAAATCCAAACAACTACAGCCATTCAAAGCATCCTATGACTCATGAATGAACAGCAATTTCATTTTGCATATCTGAATATTTATGCAGCCACTGACATAACTATGATAAACTAATATAAGCATTGGTATATCAGGAGGGCTTCAGTGTCATTTAAAGCTGATGTAGCAGATTATATAGTTACATAATAATGCTTGATTCTTACACTAAGCCCTCCAAATACACACAGTATAAACAAATTGAGAATCAGAGACGTCTTCTATGGGGACTACACAACATCCCAAAACGGGGTACAGCCAGATCCCTTCGTGTAAGTAATTCATCATCAAAATAACAACAGTGAGTGTTTATTTTTTCATTAAATTTCCCTTAACAACTTAAGCCTCTGCAAAAAATAATGCTACTGAAAATGTGTTGCTCCTCATGAATTAGGATGACTGTGCAAATATGTTCTTTATCACATCATAATGAGTTGGACTTTCTCTTCAGTAATTTGAATTTATGTCTACAGCAAACATCCCCGTTGCTTCTTTCACCTTAGCATCAATGAGATTATAGCCTACTGTAGGGTAAAAAGGGGCCACTGGGATAAATCATAAGGCTTTAACAAGGAAAACCTTCAGATCTACATCAGCTGGAATTTAGGTTAATTTTAGACCTATGTGCTTTGAAATGCAAAAGCCTATATGTACGTGGGATTGCTATTTGTAAGCAATCAGTTCAGGTAGACCAATAGCCCTGAGCTCAGTCTACAGACTCATGCCCATGTGACTCTTTGATTTGATTCAGGATGCTTTGTTGGAGTCATTTGAGATCACTAACGCAGCCTGAATCAGATCACATCCCAGGTTTGCTTCTCCAGGACAACGCCCCAGGAGTCAGCCTCGTTGTACACAAACAAATGTGACAGCAAAAACCTGAATAAATGCGTGGAGAAACATGATGAATACAGATGCTTCCATGCAGGGCACAAATTAAGATAAGTCATATGTCATGGCCTCTATGGTCACCAGATGTGACTTCTATTGAGCACATATGGAATATTTTGGTCTGACATATTAGACAACACTCTCCACCATCATCATCAAAACACCAAATTAAGAAATATCTTTTTTTTAGGACAAGGATGCGTACTAGCATTGTCTTTTTAAACTACACAGCATGTGATCAAAGCGTGCATGGTGCTGTGGGAGCCATGACTAATGGCAGAAGCTCATTATGAACGACCCTGAATAGGGCTCACGTTAACGTTGCTTTGGGGCTTAACAAAGAAAAACTTAGTCACTGATGTCTCTTGTTGGCTTTGGTCCTCCAGGTTTTGATGACCGGGACACAGACCTGTTCTTGTGCGACACCAACACATGCAAGTTTGATGGCGAATGTCTAAGAATTGGGAACATGGTGACATGCATATGCGATTTCAAGGTAAGACCTGTGATGTTTCTGTTGTTATTTTACTGTTTTACTGTTTTTTTTTTTCTTTTGAGGTGTAATTCACTATTCGCAGAACTCCCCCCTGAACAGCGATTGTCATAGCTTAGCAATTGTAACTATTAATGGCAGGCCAGTCAAGCCTTGGGAATAGGCTAGGCTATAATTAGAGTGAAGAATTTGAAGGGTGGTGTCTCTTTTTATAGCCTTTTCAAAACCAGAAACCCAGGAGGAAAAACTGTAAGGAATCAATTAAACAGTGTCATTATCTGCTCTAACGTAAAATGGAATCATTGGCATGTCTCTAGCTTAGTATCTATAGTAGTAACCGAGGGTTAGTTCAAGGATGTTTAATTAACTAACTTTTTAGCAGGGCCACTGAAAATTCTGGATTATGATTGGTTGGTGTAGATTGATTTATATCGACAACAGAGATGAAGCACTATAGACAGGAAGCTTAGATATAGTGGGATGAAAAAAAAGTATGGGTAGTCCTGGTCAAAATTTCTGTTACTGTGAATAGCTAAGAGATTAAAACATGAATTGATCTGCAAAAGGCATAAAGACACATTTCTTTAATATTTTAAGCAAGATTACTTTTCTATTTTCATCTTTTACAGTTTCAAAATAACAAAAAAGCAAAAGGGCCCCAAACAAAAGTTTGGGCACCCTGCATGGTCAGTACTTAGTAACATCCCCTTTGGCAAGTATCACAGCTTGTAGCTTCTTTTAGCAGTTAAGAGTCTTTCAGTTCTTTTTTGGAGGATTTTCAACTATTCTTCGTGCAAAAGGCTTCTAGTTCTGTGAGATTCTTGGACAGGTTTGCATGCACTAGTCCTTTGAGGTCTATCCACAGATTTTCCATGATGTTTAGGTCGGGGGACTGTGAGGGCATGGAAAACCTTCAGCTTGTGCCTCCTAAGGTAGTTCATTGTGGATTTAGGATTATTATCCTGTCATAGAAGCCATCCTATTTTCATCTTCAGCTTTTTTACAGACAGTTTTATGTTTGCTCCCAGAATTTGCTGGTATTTAATTGAACCCATTCTTCCCTCTACCAGTGAAATGTTCCCCGTGCCACTGGCTGCAACACAAGCCCAAAGGATGAATCCACCCCCGCGCTTAACAGTTGGAGAGATGTTCTTTTCATGAAATTCTGCACCATTTTTTTCTCCAAACATACCTTTGCTCATTGCAGCTAAAAGGTTCTATATTAACTTCATCAGTCCACAGGACTTGTTTCCAAAACGTCTGATGCTGAATTTTGTGGTGAGGACACAGGAAGGGTTTTCTTCTGATGGCTCTTCCATAAAAGTAGTATTTGTGCAGTTGTCGCTTCACAGTAGAACAGCGCGCCACCACTCCAGAGCGAGGACTCTTCATGAATGACTTTTCAAATCAAAATGATGGTTTTGATTAGCCTTTCTAGCAATTCTATGAGCAGTTCTCTCTGAAAGCTTTCTTGGTCTTCCAGACCTCAACTTGACCTCCACCGTTCCTGTTAACTGCCACTTCTTAATTACATTACAAACTGCGGAAACGGCGACGTGAAAACACTTTGCTATCTCCTTATAGCCTTTTCCTGCTTTGTAGGCATCAGTTATTTTAATTTTCAGAGTGCTACGCAGCTGCTTAGAGGTGTCCATGGCTGCTGATTGTTTGAACAAGGTTTGAGGAGTCAGAGTATTTATAAAGCTTTGAAATTTTCATCACATGGCTTTTCCTGATGATGATGGTGAACAAGCCACAGCGCCAACAGGTTAATTAAGGTCTGAGACTTTGGTAAGAGTTATCTGACAGTTCAAACCTCTTGGGCTGCCTAAACTTTTGTATGGTACCCCTTTCCTTTTTTCCTCTCTAAACTTGTACAAAACAAAAATAATACACCAATCTTGCTTAAAATGTTGAAAAGAATATTTCATCTATAACTTTATGCTTTTTGGAGATCAGTTCATCTTGTACTCACTTAACTCTTCACAGTAACAGAAATGTTGACCGGGGGGGCCCAAACTTTTTCATGCAACTGTATGTTATTGAGGATTTGGAATGTGAGAAGTCGACAGGCAAAATTCTGTGATCTGTGTGTCTGCTTTCATAAAAACAACATTATTTTGATTTCAAAATTTCTTAATAAGAGCATATGTTGATGTATCTCCTTAAAACTGTAAAATGATTCAGATGTCAGGCGTTTACAGTGTGATTCACAGAACCTAAAAGTGCTCTTGAAGAGAAAAGTCTGTCAGGCACAGCATATGTTAATAAACACTTACAGCATATTGAGTTGAAAGGTAATATATTTTTAAAGACTTGCATAATCAACTAGATCGAAGTCCATTGTCTTGACTGGACAACATTAGCCCCAAGGGGAGGTGGTTGCGTAGTATGAGCCCAGTTTATAGCTCCCTCTGAAACTCCAAGTCACTATCCTGGACCACTGTACAATCTAAAACTTCATAAACAAGACTGCCATTGATGAGACCAAAGACTGAAAGGCTGTTGTTAATGGCATAAATCTGGAAAATTATGCTGTTCTTGATAATGACTCGTACTTAAATTTATGGCTGGACCTATAATAAAAAAAGGAGCAAACCAGTCAGCTGACTATTGATTTTAGTATAACATTTACAAGCTTTGCCGACTAATGTGCTATACAGAGACCTAGATAAATTAATCCACTGAGATCTAAAGACATAGCACGTCTTCTCATCCGATGCTTTTATCAGCACGTCATCAGCGCAAGCAGGCACTAGGCAGGCTGACACTCGATTGGTCACCAGTTTTTATCTCAATTTCGTACTTCCCTGGGAGCAAACGTTAACAGAGGCTTGTAGATAAATGACATTACGGCTCCATTTCTCTTCAGGAGATCTCACACTGATACTGCTGTCGCTGTGCATTCAGGCGCTCTCTATGCTCTCAGAAAAGAGCAGGTCCATACCACAATTTCTGGCTTAATACCATTGGTCTGAGGTCAACTCAGCTATGCATCTTCTGTTTGTGTGGAAGGTTCTTGATGATAGTGTCTTTATTTCATCAATCAACATATATGTGACCTTCCTAGCCTAGATACTGTTAACGTGCCTAAAATAATCAGTCACTCCCAATCAGTATCAAATAATTAGGTCCAAGATTTTTCTCCTGTTGGCAGTTCATTCCAGACTGTCAGAGGAGGCATGAAGGTTGTATAAATTCTCAGTTTGGATGGATTTTCTTTGTTCCAACAGAATCTATGGATACGCATTTACACACTAAAAAACCCCAAGGAAGAGACACGCAAGGGGCTCTGTGAAGAGGAAGTGAGTTTGATGTGGTGGAATCAATGGACACTATTCATTGCCAAGATGCATTAGATTCGCCTCACACTGACTCCTAAGAGAGCCAAGACTTTCACTCTCTAACACAGTCAAACAGTCAAACTGCTGCAAAGCAACATGTTCTCTCTCATACCACAAAATGAGTTGCTTTATTTGTCAACTAACATCACACCCTGACTAATCACATAACATTTATTTGTAATTCATCTCACAATAGTGGCTGGGAAAAGCTATTGTTGCCAGTTTGGTTTTGTTAATGTCAGGTCACAGTGCTGATTCCCAGAGGGGTAGTCCACTCTAAAAATATGTGCCCTCACGGCGCAGTGAAACACTTCAACTAAAACTGTCCACCAAATTTGATTGCTTTCTGTAATGGTGCTTCCTAATTTTTTATTTTTATTATTATTTTATTATTATTTTTTTAAAACAAAGTCCTGATTCAGCTTGAAGTTCTAAATAAATGCAGTTCTAATACAGGAATCACAGAAAACTATTTGAGTGCAAACTCACAGTAGTTTCTCTGTTATTGTCATTTTATGAATTTTTAATCTTTAGCTAGAATTCTAACAAAAACACACTTTTGCCAAGTTTGAAACAAATTATCTAATCCACTGTGACACCAGTTGCCAAGTATCAAACAAAATGTGCGTCTTACAGTCCGCAGAAATTGTTTTGAACTACAGTCATTCTTTTTGACACAGATAACATTAATGTAATAATATTCCTTCAGTGAGCATCTAGGGAATGATTTAGATGGTTGATAGCCTACATTAATGTAATTGTGCACTCTTTCCTACCGAAAGTAACGCTAGTGTTACATCCACAGCCCTTAATGTTAGCTTACCTTTTAATAAGTCGCAGTCTGCTGGCCTGTCTGCTTTTGTGGTTTGTCCTGTTATTTTGTTGCATCATGTTTAATTATCAGTAGGGCTGAGCATTTAGTTCACACTTGTGTTTTTTTTATTTCTTCCAATAACTGGTAACATTGGCTCCTGCATTTTACTGGTGGATACATAATGTTACTGAAATGTAAATACTATACTATAGTAGCAAAATTCAAAGAAATGCAAAGGCATAAGTAAAATATCTGATAAAATGTGTGCAAGCACATCTTTTGAAAGTTCAGCTGGAGAAAGATATTACAGATATACAGTAACTCTTTTTGAGAGGCGTTCAAGTCACAAAGGGCAGGGAGTTGCAAAGCACTGTGTGCAGTTTTGGGGCAGATGCAGCCGCTTCGATTTTAAATTGCAGCATGTTGTGAGTGGAATATCTCTAAAAGTGTCCAACGTTTAAGGAGACTCCTGCCGAAGATCTTGCAGAGGAATGGAAGACAGATGGTCACACAGCAGATGTATGTAATGTGATCATTAATGTCAGGGTTACCTACAGCTCAGTGCTTTTGACTGTAGGCCGGAGTTAAAAGTGGCAGGTCAGATTTAGTACACATGTCAATAAAAAAAGTACAAGAAAGCCAGCTACTGAAAAATTCTTTTTCTGTGGTTGGTACCAGTAATGTCAGACCGACTAACATAGTGTGCCTGAATAATGTCTGAATGAGGCATGGTGTTGTCGCAGGACACAGAATTATGGCACCGTCAGAGACATAGCCTGTAGCCAGATGGGATATCTTAAGGTTTCACCACAGAATGGTGCTTTCTTGTTCTGAATTTTTTGCAGATTAAACAAGATAAATAAAACCAATTCTATGTAGTGATCCTGTTCCTGCCATTTTAGGGCTCTCACTGGCTCATAATGATGTTGCCTGATCCCTCTGCCCCTTTTCCTGGCTACAGGCATTTTTGGGGGATGCTTAATAACTATATGCATATAGTATCTTATCTTTGTGGTTGTTGATATGTTTGGGACATGGAGTCATATAAGGAGCATATAACTCTGAAGTGCCCTTGAATTATGTTTGACCAGAATTACTGTATGTAGTGCAGTACTGTAATTTGTATGCAGTCCTTCAGATGACTGATGTTAAATATTTAAAAAAAAAATTCATAACTACTCAGGTAAATTCCATTCTTCCACCAATAAAAATGTAATGTAATGCAAAAGGCAATAACTGTTCAGACTGCCAGCTTCAAGAAGGAGGTTCCACCCACATTCAAACTGCATTGCACAACATATCTACCGCTCAGTGTGAGTATAAATGAAAGTATTGAAGTGGTAGTTAAATTTAAATGAAAAGGCAATAAAATCAGCATAACTTAGAGAATTTTATTTCTCTTCCTTCTGGCTGTTTTGAAAGCAACTCTTAAGACCTCACTTAATGCTGCTTCAAATAGTGTGTAAAAACATCACAGTTGTGTCTGCGTGCGTGAATAAATGGACATTGCAGTCACAAAAATTAATTGTACGTTTACCCAGCGTGGCTGGGGCTCAACACAGATGCTGCAGTGGTAGTCTAAATGTTCATATTGGCACATTTGACAGAGATGCAAAATGAAAACATTCTCTAGTTGGACCCAAATCATGGGCACCTGCAGTTGTCCTCACCAGAAAAACAACACTATTGGCTGTTCATTTAAATACGTAAAACAACCTGCGTGTATGTTCTCCTGATAAGTGACCATTTGTCGCCATGCAAACGCTGTCTCTCAGCAGCGAAGATGGCAGTGGTGTGACATTCAAGCACTGCAAAAGATCTTAGGGAGGAGGTTTGTGTGGGTGGATCTGACTAACCAATGAGTGGTGTGACTCATCGATTAATTGTGCCCATCCCGACTGTGCCCATGATATAATCCTCAATGGGCATGAATTCAGAGGAGGATGGACGGCGGACTTGGTTCTGTTTTGGTACATCAAGGGTGTGCATATGTGGACACTATGACACATGTTCATTTGTTTGCAGACAGTCATAAACAGAAATCCTAGCAGACCCTCACGGACACAGAGGGATGAGCAAATTTACTTCCCCCAGACCCCTCTAAGGCTACGCAGACAGGGGAAGCATAATTGGCGATTATGTAACATCGGTTCACACAATACTGTCAGAGGATACTGTCTGCAGTATCCTCTGACATCCTCAAGCCCATTCAGCATCATAATGTACGTTCAACCAGCATGGCATATTTATTGAATTTATGTAAAAGAATTTAGGATAATGTTGGCAGCACATTTGGTCTTCAATATGCTCCCTGCTGGTTGTTTGATGTGGCTACTATTCGCTGTAATGCCTGACCTGAAATTGCTCTCTTGCTTTTCACTGCCGGAAGCCGTCTAATGTTTGGGATGTGATGGCTGGACTGCTGAAGCTCGCAGCACTTCAAAGAGGGATGAGAGCTAATGTGGATTCATATGATGTTGATGGGAGGGTGTGGAAGGGCAGTGCGTCCTTCATATTGCACTAAACAAGGACCTGTGAAAACGCTTTGGTACACATCCTCAAAAACACAGACAGGCCACAGAAGCACGGGTGCTTGTCAAACTGCGTGAACACCACTGGCCAGCCCTCTCCCACTCCCTCCACCCTTCTCTCTCCAACTGTCCCTTTCGCACACACATAAACACACAAAATTCAAATCCTCACACAGAGGCTAATCATATGGACTGTAAAATAATGAAATACCTACGATTACAGAGATACACAGATATTCACGCCGGCCCAGGTGGTACGACACCCGCCTCTGATGCAGACCCCATTCCATATATTTGCATTCATTTATCCAGGTCCATGTGAAGGGACTGCGACTGAGATTTTGAGTAACGGTGAATTTACACCATTTCACGTTCACCGGCTCATATGTATAAATGGACAGAATTTGAAGCTGTAACAGCTTTCATCTGTGACTAAAAGATGATGTTAAATGCCAGTCTGATCTCAGGGTTACTTAATGGACTTTTTATACAACTGAACCTTTGTGAAACTGCATCTTAGTTTTTACACTATACAAAAGCAGTTAGAAACTGATAGCAGGTAGAAATGAAGTTAATCTACAGGTTTCTCCAGTTTATTTTAAAGTCATAGCGTAAAGATTCATGGATTTGTCCTAAGTTTTGACAATACATCACTTCTTACTTAAGTAAAATATTGTTTATGGGTTCATTTACCCCCAGGGTAGTCTGACTCCTTAGAGAAAAAGAGGAAAATGCCAAACGCAAATTGCTTTTTAACACTCATATACATAACATAAGCTTATCTCTTTACTAAATCAGTCACATTAGTTGCCTTTAGTTAACTGACTTTGAGTAGAACCTCTGCTGTACATTTATTGTGGAACTTGATGCATGTTTTATCTCTTTAATGAGAGCTTTTTTTCACACCATACTACTATAATGCTAAAATTTAAAAGCAGAATTTCTACTAAAGATAATCTTAAATAAGGCAAGGGTTTGCAGTGGAATTTCTGATGCCATTGAGTGGTAGATAAAGTCAATCCAAAGCAATGTTGTTTTAGCTAAGCAAATTGATGCATTCCCCTTTTACAATAAGATAAGCACTGGATTGTTTCATCAGGATTTTGCACAGAATTATCCTCTCTACGCCAGTTCTTTCAGCTCTGCATCCCCCAGCGTCTCTGCACCGTCTGTCATTACTCCCATCCTCTCATCTGTCATTTTCATATTTCAGTTCTTATACAGTACATGTGGTCTTCTTGCTAGTTTCTCAGTGCTTGTAGAAGACCTGTGAGCCATTTCAGTGTTAAAGTTTCAGTTCATTGTAATTTTTTAATACAAAAAATATTTAACCCGATTGGCTTCTTTCCAAGCTGATAGATTCTGTTTTATCTGCTGAGGTTCCGAGATATCCATCTGAGATTTCTGCTGCAACTGTATCACAATGGGAGTACTGTAAATGGAATTTTGTAGCCTCAAGCATTTTGTTGTTCGTCCGAATGCTTGAAACTACTTTATAAAATAAAAATAATACTCTCTATGAAGATCTGTGCGTTGTTGTGTGTAGTTTCTGTAAAGTATTATTTTAATCCTTTGAGGAGGATGAGTAAAATTCCATTCCCAATCGTTATATTGCAGTGGCAGCAGAAGTATCAGAGCCTGATATCTCAGGCAATGTAAACCAAAATGATCTGTGTAGTCAAACACTACCTCTGAGAAAATATGTTTGCCTTTTTTTTTTTTTTATTTGGGTCAATTAATTCTTTAGGTTGTTGCATTTCTTTCATCAGAGGTCTCCGTGGTGAGGCACAACCACCTCTCGTCTTTGCATGATAAATATACCAATTAAAATCAGTAAGACGAGTTAGCGCAGGAGGCGAGTTTCTGAGCCACGGGTTTGTGGTCTTAAAATGCAGCTAAAACAAGGCCAGTGATAAGAAAGGAATCACATATTTGACACATGCTGGTCTGTTGCATAGGGTGAGCTGTTGACATGATTTCTTTAACATCTTAAATACTATTCTTTTAATTTCCTTTTTGATGGGGAGTTTTTTTTTTTTTAAGTAAGCTTCAAGAGCATGTACAAGCATGTATAAACTATATGAATGCATAGCACAACAACGTTAAACTGAATTTTTGTGATGCATGTGGGAAGCCACTGAGTTGACTGAAAAAGTATGTTCTCCCCTGTTTGTAAAGCCATGTGCTGCTGCAGCCACAGCGTTTGGGAGGATTAAATGACATGCGTTTTTTTCCAAGAGAGGTCAGGTGCTGCTCGTTTTTCTCCTCGGTAAGCCGCTCTCTCCAAACTGGTTACCCAAGGGGGCTCTAAGATAATGGGTTTTTTTTATATCATTTTAGGGCCTCAACTAATGATTAGAACCCTCATCAATTGATCCACAGATTATTATTTTTTAACTGATTTATCCGTATTTAAAATGTTTGAACTACTGAAATAGTGAAAACATTTTTTGCAATGTGTTTTTTGACTGGTTGATTTGTTTTGAAAAATACAGCTGTGATGTACTCTATAATTTGGTCATGTGATTTGCATCTCAGGGCTGCCGTATCAGTGCACTGTCTGTAATCAAATTAGGTTTTGATTAGGTGATTCTAATCACAACTTCTTTTTTTTTTCTAATCCGAATTAGAATAAAACACTGAGATGTGGCTAAATGGGCTCAAGATAGGCTGCTTCTTTATACCTAAGCAGTAGCTCCAAGATATTCGGTATACTGTGTGATACACAGTACATTTATCAGTGACAATATTAATTTCGACCACATTTGGGCTTGGAGTTGCCTGTTACATTGAGACTACTTAAAGAAAGCTGAGAATGGAGACATGGGACTTGGGTAGGAATTGTGTCGGGTGTCTCTCCTGAAAAACGGAGCATCTGTGTCAGCTCCTCCGTGGCTCTGGCTGGCCTGTCAGACACTATTACAGAGGAGCCCGTCTCCTGTGACTCGGCTTGGGAGACTCCGCAGGGACTGGCGGGCTAGGCCCTAATCACGAGAAGACTGCCAAGCGGTTAAAGAGCAGAAGCACAAACCAGCCACCTCCCAGTCTCCTTCTATCTCTCTCCATCTCCCCATTGTCACAGTAACAACCGTCTTTTCCATTACTCTCTGTCTGTCTCTTTCTTCGCCTCACTTGTCCAAATAGCTCACCCTCCCTTGTTTCTGTCCTCTGCTACTCTCTGTTTGTCTTCCCTTCCAGTGTAAGGGCTTGACCAGTGTTCGTAAACATGGCAAGGCATCACGGGAGTTGAGTTTGTCACTTACCCAGACAATGCTTGACACTCCTCTGTCCAGGCAGTCTGTAGGATACAACACAGTGTCAGGCACAGAACAGATTTGTCACTCTGACGGCACTCCTCAGGGAACCATTGTTGGTTTGTTGTTTTTTTGGTTTTTTTTTGCGTTCACTGACATTGACTGCTTCTAAATGTCTGGGGTAGTGTGACATGGCTTTGCTAAAGTTTTTCTAAAGAAAAATCAAACTTTTCCGGGCCATAGCATTAGTTTGGAACTTTATTTCTGTTGTGACTTAAACCAAGTCTATTCTGTCAGGGAAACCAAGTTTGATATAATTGGAACTAAAGGATATTGAACCCAACTCTGTCAGTGACAATTATCTCAGACACACCAGCCACACCAGTCCTTTTCTTCCTTAGTGAGCCATCATTAGGGTTTTGGTTGTCCCTGTTTCCCACATGAAAGAAAGCCAGTTCCTCAGCATGAGGCTAATAATCCGACAAATCTAAGTTTCAGACTAACACAGTGACACGGGATAAACCAGGCTGATATAAATGGGCTTAACATGTGCTATCCAATTTTGCCTTTGTGACCATTTGCCCAAAAACATAAGTCTCATATTTTGATAGCAAGATGATGTTTCTATCAGAGAAGAGAATTCATTTGTAATGTTTCTGATATTTAATCATCTTTGTTACTAGCCACTTGACTACACTACATATTGTCTCTAAATGGCCCTGATGTGTCTTTCCTAGTTTTAGTTCAAGACACTTCAACTCTTCAGAAAATATCTGAATCAAGGGAAAGTGCAATGGGAACAAGTAGAATTGTCAACAAGAAAATTTCTTTAGGGTTGAGCAGGATAATGACACTCAGGGAAGCAATTTTAAGCAGTTTCCTCGTATCAATCTACAGCTACGTAATGAATTAATCAATAAATACAAAGTTTTTGGTGTTGCTGAGCTCACCAGTGCATTCTTTCTTTTTAAATATGTATCAAATTGTTGATTTGGCCTCTCCTAAAGTTTCTGCCATCTGTCTGTAAGGTTTGTTTTGTTTTTTCAGCCTAATGATGGCCTCCTTCATTTGTATCAACATCTCTTTGGGCTGCATATAGAGGTGTAATGGTTGCAATTCCTAAATGGTTAATGCAATTTTTGTTAAACCCCTTGAATTAAAGCTGAAAGTCTACACTTCAATCACATCTTGATGGCGGTGTACTGAGGCAAAATTATGAAAATTGTGTCACTGTCCAAATACTGTACCTAACTACATATATGTGTGTGTGTGTGTGTATATATATATATATATATATATATATATATATACGCATAACTTCAGAGCTTTACAGGAAGACCAAAGTATGCCCACCCCATTCTTGTATCAATGAATCATTAAAAAGGTCTGCATCCGGAGATGGTAGGGTGGGTCAGCCACTAAGCTTAGGGATGGTTGTCCAGTTCCTGTCTCTTCCTTTCCGAATTTCAAAGTGTCCTTGAGCAAGACACTGAACCCCAAATGGTAAAATCTGCAATGCCTCCAAATACCTTGTATCAACTAGAGAAATAAAACGGGATGCCCTGTTCTCTTGTTAGATAAGAGTGAGGTCTCACTGGCTTTACAGTAGTATTATGTGGACTGTGGGTCTCTTCTTTGTTGCCAGTATTTGAGAATATGAGTGCAACTACCCGGCATGGTCAGGATTACATCAAATGCGCAGTAGGTTCCCTGTAACTCCTAGATGAAAAAATTTCTTGAATCACTTTTGCAAGAGATAATATTGCTTGAGAAGAATATGATAAAAGAAGAGTAGCCACAGTGAGCTGGGTTCGCAGGCCAACTATCAGCACTGAAAACACCAGAATGAATGTAAACAATGTCCTGTGGATGCACAGATTGTTCATTCTTAGTCAATATAATCTTGATAAAGATTTACTGATAGAGATAGATGGATAGAAATAGAGAGAGAAAAAATGAAACTTAACTTTAATTGGGTATGTCTTAGCTGTCACCAAGGCAGAAGAAGCAGCAGAAAAAATGTGGTTCAGTGTTTAGCAGTGATGGGACAACAGTAGTGAACCTGAGTCTCAGTAAGCAACATGAGGGATAAACCTCTGACAGTGGTCCCAAATGAAAAGCTCAGGCAGAATGCGCATTCATTAACATCCAACAAGTTTTTTGTGTGTTAAAAGACACACTTTTCTTTCGTTTCTGAGCTCCCTTACCACCCCACCCAAGGTCATATCACAAACACTGCACCAGCCATCAATCACATGACAACGAGGCTAGATGATGGAAAGAAAGAGGCCACATCAGAGACGCAGAGGAATTTCGGACGAGAGCGTCTGTCTCTTGTCATGAGCCACAGGTGCTCTCAGCCACCACCATAAGCACTGAGACGTCTCTGTCAGAGTTGATAAAGCTGCAGCTTTGATAAGTGCGAGGAGGCATAAGTAAAGATTGTGCCTGGGGGTCTCAGCAACTGAAGACAAGTCGTGTGGAAAGCAAATGCGGTGCTCCGTATGGGCCGACCAGACAGAGGGTTTCATCAGAAGTAGAACGTGCTGGGCGGTGCTGTCTCCGTCCTCTGAGGCTAGCCCTAGTTTCATGGAGATGTTTATTATTGATAGAGGTGGATGATAGCCTTGGGATGAATTGCATAATCTAGAGCCGCCTCTAATGGATACAGGAAATGGATCAGGCTATCAGTCAGGTCTCTGTGGATGAAGGATAAGTCTGTGTTTGCATGTGTTTCTCTTTCTGTGTGCATGTGTGTTCGTGTGTCTGTGCACAGTAAGGCCCTGTCGACTAACAATCAGCATACATTGAATTAAACAACACCGCTGACTTGTTTCATTGTTTAACACCTCGGAATTAAACAACAAAATACACAATTTTGTTACTTCCCACTAGAACAACACATTTAAGAGTTTTTTGTGATCTGACAATCTTATTAGCATTGGAAAAATAAATGCATTTTCTGTTCTCACACCACTATGGTTAAGGTTTGGTTAGGTTTAGGTAAAAAAACAACTTGGTGAGGAAAAGGGTTAAGGTTAGGGGACATTCATCGTCATGGTGACAATAACAACCGCTTTGTTGGGGTTAGAGAATGACTGTGGTCACGGTTAAAACAAACCAACGTGTCTGTCGGTAGGAAATGAGAAACAGCAGTCTCAGAAGTCCATTTTGTTGACCCATCTATACACCATGACCTTCTCCTTACCCCCTTCTTCCCCCATCGCCCTTAATGATAAAGAGTCATAATTCATATAGCAGATAGAGGTCTTTTTCCCTTGAATGTGTAAATTTGATACATGTAAATGTGTAATTTTTTGGGCATTTGCCTAAATAGCTGATGCTGTTTTTTTCTTTCAAGGACACCTAAAAAATAAGTAAAACTTTTAATTTGTATCTGTAAATTAAACTTCTGGCTATTACTGGATTAAGTTCTTAAGAGAACAGATGCTTTTCTTCGTTGGAGCAGTCCACAGCCTGAGGAGTCTTCCAGTAACATGGTTTCTTGTAATGTAGTCATGAAGTATCCAGCAGCCCACTTGATTGGGGAGATGGGGGTCCAGGAAGACAGATTTAAGAGGCAGACTGGTTGGAAGGCTGAAGGTAGCCTGGTTCGAGATCTCTGAATCACTCCAACATCTCAAATTGGCTCATATTCTTTTGAGGTGAGACCAAATGGCACTTCAGTCTGACTATCAGGCTGAGCTGAGGGGGTTGTAGAGAAGACTGGAAGAGTGTGAGAGTGGCCTCTTAATTTATGCTTCCATAATCTCTGAGAGATTAAGAAACGGTTTGCGACAGGTGGAAGAAAAGGGCATTGGTTCTTTCTCTGCTTCTTTAGGTGAACTTTTTTGATGCACAAACAATGTCAGATTTGCTCTCGGCTCCATATGTCTCTGTGTCTCTCCTCAGATGGATGTGGATACACTCAGACATTTCAAAGGAAGGATTTGAAGGCCATGTAATAAATTCTTGCTCGGCACCTTAGTTCCCAGCTGGGATCAGTGGATTCCATCCTCTTGAAACAGTTTCGGCGCCCCGAGAAAATGTCAAAGTTGTCATTGAAATTCAATCTCTATGTCACACATGCTGATGAAGAGATAGCGGTGTAGTGAAGCATGTCAAACCAGAGGCATTATGATTCGGGTTGTCCGTCCTTCCGTCCCATTCTTGTGAATGCGATATCTCAGGAATGACTTGAGGGAATTTGGCACAAACATTCACTTGGACTCACGGATGGACCGATTCGAATTTGGTGGTCAAAGGTCAAAGGTCAAGGTCACTGTGACCTCACAAAACATGTTTTTGGCCATAACTCAAGAATTCATACAGTAATTATGATAAAATCTCACACAAATGTCCAATAGGATAAAATAATGAAGTGAGGAAATATATCCAAAAGGTCAAAGGTAAACTTCACTAGGACATCATCATGTCACCATCATGTCATATGTCACATTTGGTTGGATACTGAATTAGTGACACTAATCTTGGGCACCCACCCTTAAACTGTATTGATTGTATAGATCTTCTGTGCTACCAGGTTGAAGATATGTGTGACGCATCCATGTTTTAGAATTTGTAGTTTCTTTGTAGCAACATCCATATTTGAAGACTTGGCTTCTGTCAGGGCTACAACTGTGTGTTCCATAGGAATCAGCTTTATTGGGCAAACATGTGAACACATACAAGGAATTTGACTCTGTTTTTTGTTTCTGTCAATGAACCTACACAATAATACAGTAGACATACAGCAGAACAAGAACAACAAAGCTTAACAAACTCAAGTCAAATCAAGTTTGTTTATATATCCCTATATCACAAATCAAAAATTTGCCTCAAGGGGCTTCACAGTCTGTACAGCAAACGACATCCTCTATGCTTAGACCCTCGACTCCGATGAGGAACAACTCCCATTAATGGGCTCGTATCATTTATTTGTTTGTTTGAACGTTACTGTGTTTTGTGTACAACAAGCTGCTCCAAACAAATTCCTGCCAGTGGGATTAATGAAGTTGTTTGTATTGTATGATTCCAAAGTCTTTACTACTTATATTAGATGAATCTGGACAGACATGAATGTAAACTGAAACTTGACTGGTTGGCAGAGGGATACAACCATGAGGCGGTAATTCTAGTATGTTGGGATAGTGCTGAAGATGCTTGCACAGGAAGGTTCCAAAGAGTGTCCTTCAGCTGAATGAAATCCCTTTTCAGCAGTTCTGGTGCACTGACTCTGATCATTCTCTTGAGATATGAGCATTCGGGTAAAAGTTGTTAAATTTGCCTTGTTATACTACTTACAGTCGTTTCATGTAGACTTCGTGCATCTTTAATAAGTGTCTCCCAATGTTAAGTTTTCAGGAGTTTCAAGAAACGCTTGTTGATTGTCAACAGAATGCATTACAGTATGTGTCTGAGCTTAGCAGTCTCCCCCGGGGGCTAACATTAGATGGGTTAGCATTAGTGGCTTGCACTTAGGCTCGTATACTGAAGCCCTGTCCTACCTACACTGCCTGTGTTTGCATGCGCGAGTAAACGTTATGTAATATTAAGGGCTGTCTCAAAGGAGCTAGAAGGGAGTGGAAGTAACTATAAAACTAATACCTGACCAGTACTGGATTTTTTAAGTCGATACTGATGTTAATACTGACATGATTTCAAACATCACATTTGAAATCATATCAGTATTAACAATTAACCACAACCATTTTTTAATAGGATCCCCTTAACTTGGTTACATTGTTATGACTAAGATTTGTACAAAGCAGGAAATTTTAAAGTTGAACTTGTCTAAAACAGCATTAATAGCAAACTTAACTTTACTAGAAACTAAATTAGCATCAATTAGCAGCAATAACAACTACACAGTTACAACAAAAATATGTTTAAGTTAAGAAAAATAAGACTCAGATATCAGGAAAAACTAACCACAAGTGTTTGTCCTATACTGTAGAGACAACACCTTTACACTTTACACGCCCACTACACTTTGAAAATTTGCAATGGCACAAAGTCTTAAATATATACTGTACAAAAATACCCCAGAGCAGAAATGAAAAATAATAATAATAATCAATTAAAATACAAAAAATAAAATGATAATGATAAATAAATGGATATAAAAACACACAATAAATTAATAATTAATAAAGTGGACATTTTTATGTCAATTTCCTGCCCTGTCACAAAAATGCCGCACCTGGTCTCTATGCTACAAAAAGTCTGTAAAACTTATACTGTACAGTTATGAACAAAACTGCACTATAAGTAACATTAAATGAAGTAGTTTGTGGTATGGGTAAACCTGTATAATGACTTTTGATGTGTTGTTTTTCATATTGATATATGTTTGATGTTATGGCCCTAGTGCCGTGGATTGTTTGTTTTTGTCTTGCTCTCCTCTCTCGTGGGCCTCAGGTACTGCCCCTCCTCCTGCGAGCAGGTTAATCACCTTCAGCTGACTCCCATCAGTCATCCACAGGTGTATAAAGGGGGAGAGAGGGAGACCAGTCAGGGCCAGTGGGCCATGTAGCAGTTTGTGTGCTGTGGCTGTGTGTTTCGATACTAAGATCGGTGCCCTCCTCCACCCCCCCCCCCCCCTTCTCTTTTTTTTTTTTTTTTTGACAAGGACTTTTATTTGAGTTTCTGTCTTACCTTGTTCCATTAGGCTGTAAATAAATCTTTTTTGTTCCCGAGAAAACATCTTTTTCCCTGTTCTTTCTTCTCCCCGGGCTCATTTTTACATGTGTTACTCCCTTTATCCCCTGGGCATTTTTAGGGGACGTAACATGTGATAAGCTAAATTTGGCTGATAATATCAGTGTGGCCAATGTACCAGTCAGGCTCAATATAAAAACTTCCAGCAGCAAGTCTGTTTAGGTGCTGACTTACTGTACAAAACCCAACTACTAAAAAAAACCGTACAGCAGAAAAAAATCTAAGTTCTTTATTACTATATTGTAAAACATTATTTTTCTCAGGCATACAAACCCTTGCTACATTTTCCCAAGTTGTGTTTTCATGGTGGTTTTAGATAAAAATAATACAGCTCATAAATGAACCTAATAACTGAGATGATAAGGCCTTGATCAGTGTCCATGGAGGCATATGGTTCCTGATTATGTTGGAGGTTGGAATGGGCATCTTTCAGCTTGCCTACTGTTTTTTATTTCATCCCTCCCCTCACCAGCTGTGAGTGTGACCCTGTATGAAGTAGTGCTGTAGTGAAGTGACTATAGTGGAGAGGTGTTGTTACCCAGTTGCCTGTTTTCAGCTTTAGTGTCATCACACCCTGCTCCCTCTAGTATTGGTGAAAGGATGGTAAATTTACTCCTTATTTAGAGTCAGCAATGGGGGTGACAGTAATGCTTTAGATGGAGATTTTAAGTCAGCAAGAACTTTCTACAGGTTTTCTACAGGCCCTATCATGTAAATAGATAGGCCTATAGACATACTGGGAGTGGAGACGCCTGCCTTGCTGTAAGTCCATACGAGCACGCTGTTCCGAGAATTAGAGTCGCTGACAGAAAGGCTGCCACAGTAAGTCCATTTGAGTTGAGGTCTTCTCAGGGAATAGCATCTGCCAGATTGCCAGCATGCACAGTGGTCCCTTGCTGTGCTAGCATAACAGCGCTTGAAAGTTGCCAAACTGAGCCAGTCATATCATTAGCTTGTGATATGGTCTCTGTTGATACTAGTGCAGCTGCTTTCTAAATTTGATGCAAAGTGTCAGGGGAAATGTTCAGTCACCTGTGTCTAAAGATGTTAAAGCCTCTCCTCAAAATTGGGAAGTGCCTGAAATCTCATGTTGATGACAATAACTAAGATATTTACAACTTCAGACATTTTGTCATAACTGGTGCATATGCACGGTGACATGTTGCCTCACTTGATCAGTCAGAGCCTCTATATACAATTTACACTAATATGTCAGTGTTATTATGTCACATTAATTATAATATATTATAAAACCAATCTTAGCATGTTAATCATACAGTTTATAAACTCAAGGGGTTTAATAATCTTATAATATAGTCTTATATTTATTCATGGTCATTTCTTTACGTATTATATTTTTCATTGCGGTAAAATACACTGCGCATGCATACATTTTTATATATTCACATACAGACTTCACATTTTGTCTTTCCACTCCCAGTGTCCCAAAAACTTTCATCATTAGAAATTAAAATAAACTCCAGGACCTTTTCAGGACTTCATAATTAGCCATCAACGAAGAGACACAGGGTCTAACAGCAGTTATGAGTACATCAAAGGTGATTGCTGGTTGTGGAGCTTCTGCTGGTTGACATGGTAATCCATAGGGTGAACACTGAACAGCTGAGAGTCATGGTGTTTGGTCTTTATTGATGTTTCTGTTTCTGATGTTAAATTAATGCTGGATGCCATGGCTGTTATTTTGTGGAGGTTCGGGTTCATGGAGGATTCTCCCACCAATGCACAAGACCACAATGTCGGCTTTTTGCCTAATTTGCCCGCTGTAGGTGTCTGGTGTTATCCAGTATCACTGAAGTGGATATTCTTTACATCCCAGCTGTGCCTTGAAACTCCACCCATGAATATCAACAATCTTCTATGTACTATAAGGCATTATGTGTAATGATCACAGACTGAAACCTCGTAACAGGGCTCTAGAGGCTTAGCCACTCATCTTCATGCATCTGTTCACTAAAAATTGTTTCCCTGTAATTAGCCTAGAGCTCAGGAAGAGTACGAGTTCAGCACTTGCTGTCTTGGTGGAATGCATTGTAGATGAAGATTTTGCACAAGGGGAAGCTGCTGTAAACATGGAAAACTGCTCTCGTAGGAAAAGAGAGGACAGTATAATCAGCATTGCTGGTTTTACTCATTTTAATGTAGCCCCACTTTAGGCTAAGTGTGAGCTGTATAGCTGTATTATTAAAGATTAAAATAACCAAAAAAAACAATCGAAAAAGTATTTCATGAGACCTAGTGTAGGCAGATGGTAATTATTAAGGTAATCAAAACAAGACCGGGGTCAGAATATGGGAACCAGACGTGAACCAGAGGGAATGTCAACAGGACATTGTAAAACATAGTCCTGAGACAAATCAGCTTGGGTGCTGTCCACCTTTAAAAAGGAAGGAGTGGTTAGGGAGTAGTCAAAAGGTAATCTAATACTCGAAGGCTGGTGGTCCGGTAAGCCAGTTGCTGCAGGGGCACTATTTCAGGAGACGCTCCTATGGCTCGTATCAAAGGGCAGGGACCGTGTCATCTATATGGTCCTTCTAGTTGGAGGAATTGTTGGCTTGATGCCCTATTACATCTCTTCCATTACTTCTTCCTATGGAACAGTCTCTATTGTCCTTGTTAAACAAACAAAACTCTTTTAGTACGTTGCGGTATTGAGAGACAAGCACTGTATAATTGCTCATTCTTCACTTATTTTCCTCTAAGTCTACAGGCAATGAGCAAAACATTGTTTTCTTGTCGCAGGAAAATATCATACGATAAGAACACAATGCAGTGTGGGTCAACTTTGGTCACCAAGCCAAGACAGAGAGAGCAGAGTTTTCAGCAGGTATTTTTCAGGTTTTCACATGTGTTGTGGTTAAAATTACATGTGAGGGTAAAATAGAGTAGATCATGGGATTAAATGCCAGCTAGATCAATGACTCCAGCAATGTGGGCATCTTATAGGAAAAAGGTTGTTTACAGACACTTGACATGCAAAATTAAGCACTTCATCTGAAATATTCACTGAATATGAGGAGCCCAGGGATCTTGAGAGAAATCTTGAATCTGCTCATCTACAGTGACAAACATTGCTTAAAGCATTTGAGGCACTAAGTAAAGTTGTGCCCGAGGATACCTCTCTGAAGGCATTTTAAAACCCAGTAACCTGCCATCAGACCCATGAGGCAGACTAAGGCCACAGTGAAGGGACCATCAGTCTGCAGGGATTCGCCGCTGAGATGGAAGCACTTTGGGATCTTCCATGAGGAGCTTAGGATGCTTATATATTATCTTATCTAACATCCACTAACCCTTAACACCCAACTGACACAGCTAGCAAAAATCACACTTCTTCTCAGTCATAACTCAAATCTGAACACAAACACTCTTAGATTCAGCCTGTCAATCGATATTTCGGATAAATGTCTATAAATCTGCTTGGAAATCAAATTAAAAAAGATTTTCCTTCTAAATTCAGATATTGTCTTATAACCATCGTGTATGCTGAGGTTTATTCTAAGCTAATCCAGTGATACCTTACAGTACATCCATGGGTACATTGCAAACAGTAACTGCTAATTCAGCATGGATTCTCACAACAACAAATATAAGCCACAAAACAGGGCGGAAAGAATAGCCCACATTGCAATGCACTGAATTCTTCCGGTTTGCATCTCCTGAACCTTTTTTGAGAACTGCAGTCCCACAACTAAGACATGATGATCCCCAAATCAGGGAAACGGCCAGAAATCTGATTGGCCCCCCTTCCCAGAGTCAGAAGATGAAGTAGTCGGCAACCACAAAGAGATGCAAGCCAACCGTAAATGAGAGTTGTGCAATTTCTAATCATTTTGCGTCTCTTTGAGTCTGGGTGTCTTTCAGAAGAAGGCAGACTTGTGCCACAATGTCATTTTATGGAGTAAAATCTGTGCTGCATAACTGCCTACAGTCATTGAGATGTATCGAGTAGTCGAGCACACCTCCCTATGGTTTTGAGTGTGTTAGAATGTCCAGTTCAATGTTCAAAATGTCCCATCAGCACGGATCTCATATTCCTGGAACACTGACACTCTCCTCCAATCATTTATGTTCTGTGTTGGAAATCAAGGCAGACGTACAGAAAAAAATTGTGTAAAAATACTTGTTCTTGTCCAAAAACATGTATATTCAAAACAGTGCAATTAATGGCATTTTTCAAAATAGCCCAACAAAATTTCAAGGGCTTAAATGTCTAAAAGTTCATATCTTTTGGCACAGGCTCTCTCTCTTCTCTTGCCATTTGATTCCACCACAATGATGACTGTAATATCAGTTATAATATAACTATTATAATATCAGTAATTTCAGATCAATGTGTTTTTAACAATGTCATCAGAGAGACAAGTGTGACTCTATGAACTTTGATTATAATGGCTCCACACGTACATGTATTACCTTTTTTGTCAATGTCAATCAGATTTCACTGCAAGCCACACTGTTGTCAAAATGACTCCAAGGCAGTAAAGCATAAGATAGTAAAAGACCAACAAAGTGTTTAATGTTCTACTTGGTTATAAAACTGCCTAAAATTAAAAATGCTGCTGTCAGGGAGCTGCATATTTATCAGCTGTCCAAGTACACACAGGTCTTTTCACTTTAAAGATTGCTTTTCACGATATCAAGCTGTGGTCTAAGTGCATCACATCTAAGATGATTTTTTTTTTAAATGTAAACGAGTGCACTAGTGAAAATAACAAAGTTTTTATAAGTTTTATAAGCTCGAGTCAAAAAAAAGGTAAGTTTAACTTGAAATCCAGTAATCATCCAATTTTGTACAGTGAATATCTCACTTCAGAATGACGCCCCCTTGCTGTGCTGCAGTCCACACATACCTCAGTGTGAGTTCTGTGTGCAACATTTGTAATATCTGTCTAACTCTTGCTCATTTTTTTCGCATGTGTTAGATTGCAGGGTTTTGGGTGGAGGGGAGCTCCATGGGACAGACAGATGAGTTATTTGTTTCCTCACTTATTGAGGCTCAAAACTTGTCATGTTTGCTCTGGCTACATTTTGCAGAGCTCTACCCCTCAAATTGGCATGCTCCCTGCCTCCACTACATAGTCACGCTCTGGTGCGTGCACCCGCTTCACTTCGCATCTCTCCTCTCCTTTGTCTCCGACTCATATGGTTTCCTCTCGTTTCTGTTGTGTAAATCCCTCACCACTCTCCCACAGTGTCCTCCTTGATCCCTCATTCCTGTCATTGATATCGTCTTATCAGCCTTCCATCCCCATTATTTTTACTTTTTCACCTTTCAATCTCATCCTTCTCTCCTCTAGCCCTCCATGCTGCTGGCCTCCGTGCATCTCCTTTCCTCTCAATTCTACACTTCCTTTCCGCCTCTCTTTTCCTCCCACCCTCCTCCCCGTACCTGCTTTTTCACTCTTCATTCCCCCTCCTCCTCCCACCACCTGTCTTTGTTCCACCCCTGTCAGCCGGCAGTTATGCCGGACACTCGGTAGAGTCAGCATTGCGAGCTGCTATAGATGTACAGAATGAACGATGATGGTTATGCTTGTTTTGCTAGGTTGTTGTGTGTTGTGACCTGGTAAGGTACAATTGCCTTTTTTTTGTACAAAGTGCTCACACGTTGCATGTGTCGGTTGCTTTTTGTGTGTGTGTGTGTGTGTGTGTGTGTGTGTGTGTGTGTGTGTGTGTGTGTGTGAGACGCACCGATCCCAGTCAGGTAGGGAGACAACAGGTCCTGCAGTCCCAAATTTTAGCTCTTGGAACTCAGATAAAGAGAACTGAGGGTAGGTAGACCCACAGCAGCCCCTGCAGGAGGTTTGTGAAAACTATATTTCCGGTGACAAAAACACAGACGGGTGGGATGGGATATGGAACGGCACGGAAGAAGAGTAGGAACTGGCTTGAATGTAGAAATGTATGATGAAGTGAACTTAGGTTCTTCTGCATGAATACGTACACGTACGCGCACAGGACCATCGACACCTCTGCTCTCGCTGTGTTCTTGGTCGAGACACCACGCGACTGTCCAGGTTTTGTCACAGCAGAGGTGTGGGGCAATGTCTGCGACTTTTGCAAATTCTGAGCCAGCGGGCACATAAGGCCGTGCCATATGGCACTGGCCAATGGCCCCCTCCTCCCTGTCTGCAGAGAATTGTGAGGGATCAAATTTTCTCACCTTCTGTCTCATTCATCCCTTCTCATTAACATGCCCACTTCATTTTTTCTTTTTTTCTGCTAAATCTCCCTTCCCTTTAGCTTTCAAAAATATATCTTAGAAATGTTTTGGAACCTTTGTCTTTACTTTTAGCTGGTGGTCATTTTGGCTGACTTACATTAAGGTGCAACAGCTGACAAAGCTTATATTTACAGACTGCCTACATCACACGCTGCTAATCCGTAACCTCAGCTCACTTTCTTCCTCACTTACACATCAAGAGAAGTCCCAGATGAATAAATAAGAAGTTGGCAGATTAATGGCAGCATTTTTTTTTTTCAACAAGCTAGGTTGAAGATCAGTTGAAAGATGCAGTCTTATTTTATGTTTGGCAATCTATTTCCATCCCATACCTGTATAAGTCACTCACTTCTGGACTGCCTCGCCTAAAATATCAAATCGATGCACCCAACATGCTTTAAGAGGCCCATAAGAGGTCCCCGTCCTCTCATCACTCCTCTCCTTTCTGCAGGGGTGAAAGCCAAATATTGGGGAAGATCAAGAAATGGGGTCTGGGAGTTCTTGTGAAAAAGAAGGCACTCTTAAAAGACACCCGCAGGGTTCTGCCAGGCAGCTTTCTCTTCAGTTGCATCACGCCTGGCATAAAGGGAGAGTCCCCAGGTTAAGAACAGCCTCAGCCAGATGGGAGACAGTGTGAGAGTGAGGGCGGGAGACAGAGGGGAAGGATAGAGGATGGCAAAAAAGCATGGGCCCTGCAGTAAGCTATTCAAAGCGCCTTTGTGGGGTTGCCATTTTTTCATTCTCTCCCACTCTCCTTTGAGGGGATTTTCTATCCCTCTTCCCCTCTCTGTCTGTGTCCCCATTTCTTCTTCTCTTTCTTTTTCTTTTTTATTTTATGATGTTCTTTTTTTCCCTTGTGTGCCTCGGTTTCTTCAGGCTCTGTGGTTCTTTTTTATCGTGCCAAGTTTGTTGAGCCAGGGCTTCGTCTCTCTCTCTCTCTCTCTCTTTCTCTCCCTCTCCGTCTGCATCTCACTTCTTTATTTTCCTTTACTTTAATTACCCCTCCTCTCCTGCTTTCTCTCTCTCATCTATTTCCACTGACTTCTTCTCCCCCTTTGCCCAATTTCACTCATCATTCTTGCCTCTTGTCTTCTCTACAGCCTCTTTCCTTCCTGTATCTCAATCCCTTTGATCAGGAGCCAGTGTGCAGTTTCTCTTTCCCTCCTATACTCTTCCTCCTCCTTTTGTGTATAATCTGACATATTTTGCCCCTCAGCTAGTTAAAAAACGGTGTTCACACTTGATTGTTGTGATGCTCCTGGGCTCCTGAATCAGTGGTGTGGCCACTTTTGCACTTCTCCTTGAGGCCATCATACCTGTGTGTGTGTGTGTGTGTGTGTGTGTGTGTGTGTGTGTGTGTGTGTGTGTGTGTGTGTGTGTGTGTGTGTGTGTGTGTGTGTGTGTGTGTGTGTGTGTGTGTGTGTGTGTGTGTGTATCAGACAACATCAGCACTAAGCCAACTAAATTTGACAATGCAATTCAGGCATGTAAACGGTGTGCGTTCACAGTAGTGATAGTAGTCAGGTCCTTTCCTTAAAGATCTCTGTCTCAGCTTGTTAGTTGTCTGTTTGGTCCCCTCTCTGTGATCATCTATACTGCGTTTAATAAAGCCTGAAGGTGAACATTCTCTCTTACACAATTTTAAGTTGAGGTGCAGCTTTGGATGAAGATGAGGGTTTTAAGGTTGTCATTCAAATTTAGTTTATTTGTTAAAGCGATTTTTAAACAAAATACAGACTGAGTCCATTCGGTCAGATTTTCCGTCCTTAAGTTCACCCTGTGTAAAGTGAGTAGGCAGAATCTCGGATTGCACTGGATAGTATCTGTGGGACAAAAATAGATTTAATTAAATTCAATACTGAAGAATGTAAGAATTGTTTGATCACTTTGAATCGGTTTATGCTATGAATTGAGGCTTTGTTGTTATGAGCAACTTAATACATCTTTTTTATTTATTTTTTTTTTGGTCAACCTTTTTGGATCCATACTGTAGCCTTCACCTGACCGGGCAGTGTTAACTGGGTAAGCAGGCTGCCATACTGGATTTTTGGGACCAGTCCCGATACTGACTTTAGGGGGTGAAAAATTCTGATGTCAATGTATTGGCCGATATTCTTTATACATGTACAGTGGGGTCCAAAAGTCTGAGACCACTTTCCCGTTCACTTAGCAACTTACTATGAAGACACTGCTTGGCCCCGCACCACCGTCTGCTCAGCTGTGATGCGCACTGTGCTACGTGTGCTGCAGACAGTGCTACTGGAAATACTATGTAATGACACCATTTCTGAATCACCCCAAGCATCTTTTCCTGCATTATGTTCTGTAATAAAAAGTTTTCATATCGGCGCACATCGGACAACACACAGTATATGCCGATACCGATATAGGCTTATATCAGCCTATAAAATTAGCCGGCAGATATATTGGTAAGGCTCCCACACATATATATATATATATATATATATATATATATATAAAGTACAATTGAGTTGGGCAGAGATTTAAAAAATGGCCTGTTTTGAGGCACTGAGATGAAGGTGATATGTTTGTCATTCGTTGAGTTTTCACTGAACATTACTTCAAATTTATTCCACCATTTTTTTCTTTTCTTTATTACCTGGGAGAATGCAAATACGGTAGATTGCCTATTGCCTGTTTTTCCCCTAATCCGTAATTCAAGTCAAATCAGATTTTATTAATATAGCCTAATTGAGGCAAATTTGTGATTTCCGATAGCATTATGTTTTATCCTCCACTTCTTTTCCATGCTACTTTTCAGTGCAGTTCAACTTTCTTGTCGTGTTATCGCCCGCTCCTAGACTGGACCAGTGGAGCTGGCAATAGCTAATACTGCACCAATTGGATAGGTGTGTCCAACAAGGCTGTCGTACTACAGTGACATGTGAACAGGAAGAGTTTGAATAAAATCAGAGCTCAGAGTACCATAATGTGTCCCCCTCATATATTAGACCAAATGTAATACTTTATTTGTTAAAAGCATGGAATACAGCAGCTAAAACTCTCTAATTCTCTAATGCTACAGTTATTGATAGCACGAGAGATAAAAACTGGGACAGCTTTCCTTTAGTCAGTACTTGATTGGCAGCTCAGCCAGTCGCTCTTCATTCCCACTGTTTTAAATGTTTTAGGGTTCTGCACTCTGTTTTACACCCATTTATATGTATTACATGGAGGCAGGTTCAGTAGACAGCTGGTGCTGAATTAGTGTGTTTAGAGTGCCTGGGACGGCACCGGTTAGGAAAGAGAAGACGAAATAGACTTTATGGTTTAAGGTTAATTTCATAATAACATTGTTTGTAATAATATTAAAATGCCTCTAATGCAAAAACTAATCCATTTGCTCATTTCCAGTATTTAAAAATATTTTATCAAGCTTTCTGACGCAGAATTAAACCTGCCGGTGGGGTGCCAATGGGTGCCTTCTATTGACCCGCTGCCACTGCTATGATATAGTTGGAGTATCATGTTCCCATAAACATCCACAGACTTCAATATGTCTTAATGCTTGTGTATACACGTCCTTTTGTGTAACAAATGCAGTGTTCTGCGCAGATACAGACAGGTGATTTGGCCCAGGGAGAAGAGATTCCAGTCAGTCCATTAGAGACTCAAGGGAGAACAGAAGTCAAGACAAAGAGCCATGCGCTCCTTGGCCATGTTCCTATGGGGGACTCTCCTTCCTTGTGATGTCATACCCAGCAGGAACACATTTTCACACATTACCCAGTTTTCAGCACTTTAATTTAATCAGGTTATCAGCTATGGCTACATAGCAAGTTAGCCATTCCTTCGTTCCAGGGAATAGAGGGGAATTTTTCTCAATTGAACAATCACATTTGTTATTCCTGCCGTGTAGCACAGGAGAATCAATATCAAATCAAATGAATATCTTTTCTCCACAGCCAAAAAAATAAATAAAAGATAAAATAAAAAAGTAAAAAAGACTACGCACTGCAGTGCCATCAGTCATCTGAAAAATCCTGAGTTGCTCGGTAGCCAGCAAACCATGTGGGGAAATGAATGTGTAATGTTCTCTCGCACCTTAGCAGCTATTTTGCTTAGTGGCCTTGAGCAAGTCACTTAACCTCCTACTGCTCCAGCGGAGCAACAACAGAGGTGAGCAACAGCAGAGGCTGGCCATTTTTCAGAAGATATATATATTATGAATATGACCCATTAAAAAGAGCAAATCTTTGTTACTAATCTTCTAAAAAAGAATAGCACTCAGTTCCGCCAAGGCCAAATAATGACAAAAATCTGGCCAAATGCCCTATATCTTCATGTTGAGGAAAGTGATGAAAAATTTCCTGGATCTGCCGCTTTCAAAATTTTGTGGGTTCTTCCCTGGCCCATGACCAGTTGTTATCAGACTCTGATTCAATTGCTCCTAGATCCTGTCTGGTGCATTGAAGTATGTGACATCACCTTTTCCAACTGAGCCCAGCCCACTTTAAACCAGTGAGACAAGCACAGAGAAAAAATCGAAACGCAAAATCTCTGATTTGGATTAAAAGCCAAACTTGCTCTAACTTTGGCAGAAATGAGTTTGTTCATATATGATCCCATCATTCATAGTAAGAAGCCAACAGTGAAAATGCATCTTTAAAAGTGAAATTTTCAGATGGTGATATTTCTATTTGACAGTTAAATACAACAACACAGCATGCACTCAAATGTTCTTTATAACTGTGGATAGCCAGTGATTAACAAATGTACACCCACTGCAAGTTTGTAAGTCTCCAAACTAATTTATAAATCTGTCAAATTGCCAAATGTACAGTCTGTTGTAATTCAATAAAGTATCCTGTCTCTGTAATTTCCAGTATGGTTTAGTTGCTATATGTTTATGTGTACAGTAGTACTTCTACAGTGACCAAGTGTCTCCTTGGGGATTGCTAAATCTTGTTTTATTTGCCAACATATTTTACCTTAAACCTAAACAATCATTGAGTAATTTATGATCCAAAACTTTTCTTTCCTCCAACTGCTTCCCCGAGTTCTGCTAAAAAAACAAATACATTTTTCATAGTCAAAAAATATGTTAAGCAGCTTATGTTATGCACAGCATCAGAGAAAAACAAACACACATCAACCTGACTCTCATCCAATTAATTATTTCTTTGCTGCTGTTTCATTAACTGAAATTTTTATTACATTGTGTGATGGCAGATATTCTCTCTTTAGAATTAGTTATATTCACAGATCTGGAGCCAGTGTGGACTTAGAAGTGCTGATTTGTGTCATTTTTTTTGGGTTACTTTATGTTCTTTTTTTTTAAGTTTGAACCATTAATTATTTTTTAATAAGTCATTTATTTCTGTTTTGTATTCTACCACAGTCATACCTCAGCATTTGACAAATACAAATTAAGTGGCAGGATCTCTCCACATATAAAAAAAAAAGGAAATGGACACTTTCTGAATTCAAATTACAGCCATTGTTATACCATCTAGACATATGGTTCTTTTAAGGTTGAAACAAGTGCTATGTGTTTCAAGTTGTTGCATTTTCATTTTGATTTTCCATTTCAAATGTAATGTGCATTTATACATGTTTGTTAATCATTGATTATATTTGTGGATGAGAATATCTCATCTCTTTTTTTTTTTTCATTTGAAGCAACTTACTCCAGGGTGACTGGAGAATTTGGACAGCAAAATAGTCATACAATGACAAAATTAGTCCGGCACATTTATTTGCTAAAGTGGCAAAAATGAAATGGAGTTGACCCTTACACGGCCTCACATACCGCATATCATTAGGTAATTAGCAGTTTTAAGTAAGTACTTAACCTATCAAGACTATGGTATCAAGTGGGCTTTTTTTTTTTTTTAGATTAAAATTAATATTAATCTGACTCCTCTCACTTTTTGTGGTCCTTTTTCTTACCTTTTTCTCCATTTTTCTCCTCTCCTCTCCACAGTGCAACAATGACTATGCCCCAGTGTGTGGCTCCAACAATCAGAACTACCAGAATGAGTGTTTCCTGCGCAGGGATGCCTGCAAGCAACAGTCTGAAGTACTTATCATGTCAGAAGGAGCCTGTCCTGCTGGTGTGTACATCTACATTATAGCGCCTACACAGATAAGCAAACACACTCACACATACGCAGAAGAGCACTGACACCAACACACCTCTTCAGTACAGAGTGAACACACTGTATATTGATACACAAACTGACTTGTGTGAATATAGAACGCTCAGACCACAGAGCTGCTAATAATAGAGGTAACATGCACAATTGTTGCAGAGTTGCCGGTGAGCAAGCAAAGGATACAATGCAAATATAGAGCTAGGGTGACAGAAATGTAAATCTAATCCAGTTCCAACATTGTGTATACAGTGGTACAATTTTCAGGCCCACATATTATAATCATCAACATATGCAAATGCTTGTAGTGGATGGGATTCAGTAATTACTGAGTGATGCGTGCTTAAAGGGAATTACAAAAAAGGTACGATAAGAAAATTGCCAGAGGTGACAGACTGATGTAATTTTCCAAAGTTTAATGTAATAAGCACAACTACAATGACAGTGACAAGTATTCTCACTGAACAGATGAAGATTTCATCATAGCCACACAGAGTCCTCCCAGGAAAGTGAAGCCAGCATTTGGCCGAAAGGCCTGTTGAGCAATGAGAGAGTTAAACAAGTTACGTATACAGTTGATCTCAATTCTGTGTGTTAAACAGAATGTAAAAGAAAGCGTGACAGCTGTGACCTTTCTTTAGGTTTAAATAATGTCAAAAGGCATAAAATGTAAATAATTCTGCTTGTGCCAAATTGTCATAGGTAGTTATTGTAACACTGTTGCCAGGAGGCATGCTCAACAAAGCAGAAAATTGAATGAAAGAATAACACATCATCTTGATGGCCATTTCATTTTTTTTTTTCTGGTTTGTGTGGATATTTTTTCCCTTTATCTTCCTTAAAGAGTAGTTGAATAATGCTTTAAAGGGTGCAGTGAACCTACATGCATTTTTTTCAAGTACTGTATGACTAATTTCTAGAATGCATAGAATATATTTAGAGATTATATGCTCATACAGGAGATTTAATTACTCACAGTGACACTTTTATTTACAAAACACTCACTGAATATGTTATACTTTCTAAAGGCCTATTAATTTGTTGAGTTTGATTTAACTGATTCTCACCAAGTAAACCTGACGCCACAAGATCCATTTTTAGCCATGCTATTAGTGGCGCTCTTGGGATGGCAGTGTTGGTTGGTGAGTCGATCCACCCCGTTGGTGACTGACTTTGATGAGCCCCTGACTTTTCCTCTGGCACCATCAGCAGGTCAAAACTTAAAATGTTCCAATATATTCATATATATATATATATTACCTTTATTAAATCTGGTAATTTCAAACTAGGTTTTATGACCAACCAAAACTGAAAACATTCCCATCAGCCTCACTATTGCCTGCTGTATGTTTAGTGCTAGTTTACAAATGTTAGCATACTAACACACTAAATGAAGTACTGCTAAACATCCACATGTTTGCATGATAAAATTAGCATTTAGCTCACAGCCATGCTAGTGCCTCACAGAGCGCCTCACTCCAGAGCACTCTTAGTCTGGTAAGTGTTTGTAAGAATTTAAACAGTAAAAGTAATTTCTTAGGCAGCACCTTGAACCAGAGAGAATCTGTGATGGAGGAGAAGGTGTATTGACTGGTTTAATGTTGTTAAGGTAGGTACTAAAGCCTGTGATATAGTTGGTTCATCTTACAGATATATACTATATCATCAATACAGTGACCTAAATTGACTGGCCAGAGTTATGCTTCTGCGTCACAGTGTTGATGCAGCTAAGTACCAAGCTAATGTGCATCTTCTTAAAAATGTAACTTAGTTTCAGAGCTACTGTACAGAGATAGAATATGGAGACGACAAGAAATTGATCAGCTTGGTCCTTGTATTTTCTCCTCTTCTGATAGTTGATAGTGAAGGCAACGGTGAACAACTTGAAGAATGGTTCAGTAATTTCCATATTTTTTTTATTTTGCAACATTCTTATCACCACAACTGTTGCTTTAAATCCAAGTGAAAGAAAGAATGTCGACAAAATTACTTTGTCTATGTGGTGACTGCATTGTCTTATCTACTCAATAGTGTGTCATTTGAGTGCTTTATTCTGTTTCTCATTCCATATCACAAAGTGAATGAAAGAATGTAAGCACAATTAGTTTATGGTATAATAATGAGTGTGTGTCATGGCCCGATAATGTAAGACACATCCAAGTGTGCACAACAACAATCAATAGGTGAAGTGCTACAAAGACCACAATGACCTATAAAACAATTTCTATGCCAGAGGCATAAAAACGCTGGAGCTCAGTGACTATGATGCATAAATCCAGCTTTAGTATGGTTGTAATAGAAATCCTGTAGCTATCGACTTGGCTGATTTCTGTCAGTCTTGGGCAAATCTGGACACCCTTTGATGCAATCTTTTAAGCATCAACTTACAATTTGTGAGAGTGCATAGCTTCAAAATTCAAATAAAACAGATTTCTTTTTTTTGTTTTTTTATTGCCTGGAAGTAGCCATGGTATAAGTAAGATATTAACTTTGCTGTTATTAAAAATAAAATACTGCACAGAGACAAACCCCCCCTTTGCTCCATGTCCAGGAATTATTAGCTTCTGACTTGTTTTTATCTTGTTATATTTTTCAACAACTGCATAGCGTGTTGTAGATTATCCCTAATATGTAGGGATTGCCCTTCTTTTTGACTAACAACTTTTTTTCCAGAGTATTGTTTCCTTTTCTACACCATTTCCCTTGATGTCATTGCCTGTTGATTTCATCTTTCCATTGGCTGGAAAGAAAAAGCACTTGGTGTAATTATCTAACAGGGCTGGCATTACTGTTTGCTCATATAGTTTGGTGTTTAAACTGCTGAGTGGGTGTTTTCAATCAGAAAAGGTCAGGCACTTCATTAGCCATGTGTGGATACCAGTAGTGCTGCTCACAGTATGCAGTACTATAGAGGTAAAGTTTCCTGTCATAAAAGATGTGGGAATGGTTCTAGTAGACTACTTTATAGGTATAAGTAGAAATAAGGTCCTCATAGAATCACTATACTGTGGTTCCACCTCGTTGACTGAGCACAAGCTGTGACTGCTTTGACTAAGACCAGTGCACAAGAAGTTTCAGTTGTACACACTGCCATTAAATTGTACCTAGGGTACTCATTTTTTAAAAGGACCACAATGAATGAAAAACCTATAGTCTGGTGTAATGATACATTGATGTATTACATGTGCATAGTTATGTAACTCATCATAGTACTGGCAGTCTGTGAAATTTTCTATACACATACAAAGCAGGCTGTGCTTTTTTTTTTTCTCTGATATAATTTTTATTTCATCAGAACATGTAATTAGGTTTGACCAATGTAATGTGTTTAATCTTATGATGGCAAACCCAAATGGGTGAGCATACACTTCAAGAAAAGCACTGACGCCCTCGAAGGAACCTACCAATTATTGAGTCATGTTGTGAATAATGTGCTTAATTGTGAATGAGTGAATCCACAGGCAAGGTGATGTCGCCTTTTTTTTCAGGCATGTGTGAATCACTGCTTAAGCCAAGATAGCATTGCTGTCTCAAGTTGAGTAGGTGCTGACTCAGATACCCCCACTGACAGGCAGCCGGCTAAAGTCCATTAAAAGGCCCTTGAATGGGTACAGCTCAGCAGAGGGGACATGTGGAGATTGAGGTGGAAATGTTCCTGCCGTAACAGAAATGGTATCTGTGTGACAGTCGGCAGGGCTGTGCACAGTCACATGAAATATCCAGCCTCTCTCTAAATTGCTTGTTTGTGGGTTATGTGTGAGGTCCTTTTCAAGACATGTGATAGTCTAAGCCAGTGTGTGTGATATGGATTTGTGTATCTTTTGAAAGAGAAAGAGATAAAGACCCCTTTCTTCCATGTAACAAGCAGTACTTTTGAGAACTCCATGCAGGATTCAGACAAGGATGTTTCTGTGGTGCAGTCCTCTGACAAACAGACCATGACAGTGGCTCTATATGCTGTGTTCAGTGTCCCTTTTTCTTATTATAGCAAAGTGGTGTTAATGTTGTATGCGACGTGTTACCATGCCCTGTTAATGCGTGTATTATTGTGACATGAAGTATTTTTAGTGTTGTTAGGTAGTTGTTGTACATGTGGATGTTGACCATCTACCTTGGGATATGAAACTAAGACCAAAATAACAAAGAAAGGAAGATATGAGCCACCTCCATTTGGTTTCATCTCCTGGTCTGAAATTACCAAAATTGAGGGAAACGGAGTGTCCTCATAAAAAAAAAAAAAAAAGGGAAAAAGGTGTAACATATAGTAAGTTCTGAGAGGTGCGACGTAGTGTTGTTGTATTCACCTATATATCACAGATTGATATTAGATAACCTAGTTGAAGTTGAAAACCATTTAAAACCCACCACACCAATACAAAACTAGATAGGTTGGTTGATCATCAATTTATTTTTTGCTGAATTACTGCAATCTTATATGGAATTGCATGTTAAGAGGAAATCAAATCGACAGAATTATTTTAAACAGAGTTACATTAGAGATGCCCAAATGTACAAATGCTTGTTGTTTATTTGAAAGCTGAACACGTGAGGTTGCTGTGTGGGAGCTTTCTTGTATAAGCAAGTGTTACACCCAAACCTGTCATGTGGAAAAGTATGGCAGGCAGCTACTTCTGAAGTGTTCTCTCTCTTCTCCTCACCACTCAGCCATTTCGTTGATACTCTCAGCTAAGCTAACTTAAAATGAATGCAGCAGTGGAATATGTTAAATTATCTTGAATACCAGAGATAGGAGTAACTAATAGTAAGGAATGCAAGTGTCAAAACTATTTTCCACAAGCTGTGCATGTACTGCGACAAAGCATTTTCTCCTTCTCTCCATTTTGCTCTCTCTCTCTCAATCTCTCCCTGTCCTGCTTTCCATTTCCATCTTCCAAAATCCCATTAGCAGCAACAGTACACAGTGTAATGGATATAGGCTATGTCAGCTCGCCAGTGCCAATACTTGTTACCCTTGCTGGGATGAGAGATATCAGGAAACCGACATCTCTGGGGGAAAAATCTGGTGAAAGAAAATCTAGATGTGGTGCTCATGTTGTAACTTTAACACTCCGCTCCTCATATTAGTGGATCAGTGTCAAAGAACAGGGAGCCTTGCATTGTTATAATTGAGGAAATAATCTCACCACCACATCCTTTTTGTAGTGTTTCTCGAACTTTTGATCATGTCACATGATCTTCATTGTCATTGAAATGTACAGTAGATTTTCCACTTTCAATTTGAATTATATATTTAATCATTTCATTATTTTTGAGAAGGATCATTACATAAGTCAGACTTTTAAGTCTTAAACCTGCATTAATTGATTTTTGTGGCCACTTGAATCTGTAGTCACATCAATGACGTTTTTTCTTTTTTCCACCACTCAGCCATTTCGTTGATACTCTCAGCTAAGCTAACTTAAAATGAGTACAGCAGTGGAATATGGTAAATTGTCTTGAATACCAGAGATAGGAGTAACTAATAGTAAGGAATGCAAGTGTCAAAACAATTTTCCACAAGCTGTGCATGAACTGTGACGAAGTATTTTCTTTTTCTCTCTATTGTTCTCTCTCTCTATTTACCTCATCAAGTAGTTAGCCGAAAACACGTTCACAAACATTGCCTTTTTCCACATCCAACAGATGAAGCACAACATCGGCATTAATTTGAAGCTATGTTTCTCCTCACCTGATGAATGTAAATCCAATATTCCCTTGTTTTTTTTGCTCAGTTTTGTTCTCTATCAAATCATGAGCAAAATATCTGTCTCTTTAGGTGCTAAATGTTCCAGTATGTTCACCAGCTAGTCTCTAACTTTGTCTGCTTGCTGTTTTGGACTGTCTTGGAACCGAACAGTTGGTACTTCAGAGGTTTTTAGAATACAGTGTATCAGAGGTGGTGAGAATGAACCAGAATAGTAAAGCAGAGGGTTGTAAAACCGAAACAATGAGCTGAAAGACATTATAAAGTTCTGTAGAGCTGAGGTAAACTGCAGAGTCAGATGATAACTGACTCAGCAGTTCATCACTATGAGTAAATGCTTTGACATTAAGCATAGTAATTTTGCTCCATTATTCATGTGAAAATATTGATCAGTGTAGTTTTAAATTTTTAACTCTTTTCTCTTGGCTTTTCAGCCCTCACTAACAAGATATCCCTAAAGTGCTCTGAAAAAAAATCAGATTTTTGAACATCTACAACTGGGCAAACCCCATCTGCTGATGAAGATCATGTGATATAATAAGACTCATAGTCTTATTATATCACACTATAATAAGCAGACTATAATAAGAAAAAGCTCAAAAGAAGAGCCTTGTGGTGAGATGGTTTTCTCAAACACTGTTTCTAATGTCAAGGTCAAGAATTAAAACTAAGTACTATGGGAAGTATTTTGAATTTAATTTGTGAATGAATGTCTTTGTTTTCAGAGGACAACACAGATCTTGCCAAGAATTTTCCATAAAGAATATAGTTTCAAAAGAGAAAATGTCATGGTTGATTTACAGACCTATATATTAGCATTGGGACATAACAGCCTGTGGTGTCTCCACCAGCCATGTTACAGCCACTACTGTTTACCTCTGAGTATTGAACTGGAATTCAAATGGTTTTAAGACACGTAGTCAACTCAGCAGTAGTTGACAAGGAAGAGCATTCATTTTTAACATTCCATATTTAATCTGAGATCTTTAAATACTTGTGACCTATCTTGTTACATTACCAGGTCTCTTCTTGTGTTAACTGTACACGATAGACCTGCATGATCCTTCTCAATGTTTACCAAACCAAACAGCCACCTCGTAGCACAGTTTCCTGTGCTCTCTTTAACCCTCTTGGCTCCTGAGGCCAAGAGGCCATACATAAGAGTCTGCTGTCATTCCAAACAGTAAACAGGAGGCCTGCTGAGCTGCCAGTTTCATGTTAAGTGACGGCACTGAGGCTTAGACAAACATGATTCGATGCCATTGACTTTTTTGTCCCCGAGGAAAACCATTTTGTGTTGGCTGCCGTAGAGAAGGCTGCATATCACGCACAAAATTATGTTTTATATAGGCGGAAGTTTAGTTTTGTGACATCACACAAAGTGCGTTATATAAGCCCATTATTGACTTTTTTTAGTGCAACATCAGTCAGACAACAAAGCAAATTTACACTTCTTTTATTCCAGTTCAGTCCAGTCTTTATTACCTTCATGTCCCTGACAGATAAGGAAGTTCTGATTTAGGGGTCGATAACAAGAAGAGCTCTCGATGGTACAAAGCCAGTGAGAGTTGATTAGCTCAACATGGTACCACTTCCCTATCACATCAAATGCTAGCCCAGCACAGTGAGGAGCAGTTAAGCATCAGCTTAGCAAAGCGAAACAAACCAAGCAGCCTGTTTTCCCCAGAGGAGAGAGTTAAGCTAAGGCAAGTGCTCACATAGCATTTTCCAACTCAGATCACAAAGTGAACAATATAACTTCCAGGAAGTCATTAAATGGGAAGGTGGCAGAGTGGTTTAAATGACACGTCATTAAATTGTTGATGACATGTTTAATCACTGTTTTGTGTGACTGCAATGCCTGAGCACTGACAGATGATTCGAGCCATATGTTGGGCCGATGGTTTTGGAAGCACACTCTGGGTTATCAGTAGACCAGGAGCTGAATGAGAGTCAGCTTCATCAGAGGGGTGCTATGCAGAAATCCGTCCTGGTGACACTGATGCAGTAGGGTGCATGTGTGGTGAGTTTAACATGTGGCACAACAGGATCGCACATACAGTACAGGAGAAGTCGTCAATATAATAGTTATAATAACACAATACGTAGGTTACTGATTTGTTGTTGTAGGGAGATCTATTAAAAGATCTTTTTTTAAATTTCTGCTTACTACTATGTGTACTTTAACTATATTATAGTTAAAGGCCCTGAAAAATGATTTTCCCAATCAGCCTCATACCATGAGGTCCCTGGTTCGTGGTTGTATGGGTTCCTAAAGGAACAATTTTGTGCCAAAGTAAGAACAGCCTCACTTATTCCACATGAAAGATTTCTGTGTTTCTGTTTTACTCCGAGGTCATCTCTTGTGTTGGTTATGATGAATAAAAATGCAGATCTTCGATGGGATGTTTTCTGCATGAAAGACTTGACATGCTACCCGCCCATCTACCACTCAAACTCCACACCCTCACTCTCCACTTCGCCACATAAAGGGTGCACTAATTCCTCTGTTGGCGCTGGATGTCATTTTTGTCATGCACAATCACCCGGTGTGGATGTAATTTCTATGGATAGTGAGCTGGTTGAGACACTGAACCTTAAATAGCTACTCTCTAATGGCAAGCAGGGAGCAAACTTAACTCCAGCAATTCTGGCACACTATAGCAAAGATATAATGACGGCCGTTAGAGTCAACACGTCTGAGATCCCATGGGCCATCTGTTCTCTTTAGAAAGCTATTTGGTCAGTAAGATAGTAAAACTTTTTGCTGAATCCTGGCATCCACCAACCTCTGTGGTCATTAGATTAAAAGCCCCTGTTTCCTGCTGAGTTGATGTGATGTTCCTATCAATTTATGATTTGTTGGAACATAGTATCAAAGGTGCAAAACCCTCTACATCACACAGACAGCTCCTGGAGCCTTGAGAGCTTCAAATATTATTATCAAATATTATCATATATTATATATTCTGATATATAATTTCTATTGTCTACAGAGGTAACCATTTTCCCCCTTTTGTCAGTCCTTCTCTGCTCTCTCACTCACTCTTCAGTGCCTTTCACAAAGTAAAATTGTGTGGTATCACTTTTTTGTGACCCTTCATTTGGCATACAAGTAGGTATAAAGAAAGCTTGTACCTACCTCCCTTGTAATTTTGTTCTGTTTTCTAATGTCAGTCTTTTTCTCCTCAAACCTCTGCCCTTGTACAGATACTAAAGGTTTTTATTGATCTCCCATGAACCCCTTCTGACTTAGGCCTGATCCTTAAAGCTAAGCCTTTTCATGAAACAGTGCACATTCAGTGTCTCACATGTTCCAAGGTCACTGAAATTCTGCGGATTTAGAAGGAGGGAAGACAGTTGAGGGCTGTTTTTGTAGACAGTGTGCATCGATATTTTTTCTAACATTAAAGATGCCCTGTGGAGTTTTCCTGTAAACAAAGAAAGTTTACATTCAGTGTTATTCACCAAAACACATCATGGGTGTCCTTGAGGTCTAACAAGTGTTTTGTATTTATGTCCTTCATCATGAAGCACTTGGAAAGCATTTTTTTGTTTTTCAATATGTACCACAGCAGTGTAGTGTATAAGTTTTCAGTGGATTTGCCTCAACAATAATTTTGACCTGAAACCTTCAGGATACACACAAGGGGTTTGGCCTCGCAGGAAACAAAATTGGATAGTGTTTCTACTGTAAGAGTTCAATTCCCTACTCTCCCATTCCTCATGTTATGGTTACACCAACATTTACATCTTAGAGAAAGTCAACATGTTAAGACAATTTGAAGAACAAGGGACTGACCTCTTGTTCAGGGAGAATTGATCATTTCTTACAATGACTCTTGTTTTTATGACTGCATGCTTTAATAATACATGCGGCTGAGTAGGTTCATTGTTTGTTCGGTTTACTTAAGATTATTTGTTACCTCAGTAACAAGTACTCTTCCTGGGTGTCCATACTGAAACACGCTGTATATAGAAGAAATGTTTACTCACATTACACACAGTAAATAAAAGTATATAGTATACATCACAATCACCATCACAACAAATGCAATACAAAACAATAGAAGAATAGACAGTCAAACATGAGAATAGTGATAAATCTAAATTCATTTGCAGAGACATGCTGCAAAGAAGTCTTATTTTGTTGATGTATGTTGTAGGCGTGTTTTTTTTTCTAACAACCTCTTTATTTGTTTATTGATTTTTTTGAAATAGTATGGCAGACAGTTGCATTGAGATGTGGCTCAATACATAGTTGTTTATTTTCATAGCACTTTGAATTGATGCAACATAATGTGACCTCTCAACACGTGTTTGATAGTTGTGGGTACGTCCAGAAAATAACATCTTTGAAAACAGATATAATTGTTGTTTAACAGCTATTATACTAATAACAAATTTAATCAAAGGGAGTTGAAGCCTTTAACAAGAATAGGGAGCAGAAATTGAGTTGAGACAGTACCATGGCTTGTATAACCTGCAAGGTAACCATGTCTCCTTCAAATTATATTTATTTACAACTAATTGACTGCAGCAAGTTGCCGTTAATTTATGTATTTAGCAAGATGCAAATACATGGATACTGATCATATCAGTAAAATGTTCACAGACAGTGTATTTGATTTCCAACAGGAAATCCAGTCTTGCATTACAATGTCTACTTGTAGTGACGCCAGCAATATTAAACTTTTTTAAGGTTCTGTTTAGACTCTCACAGCACTTGGTTAAGGTCGGGGGAAGAGTCTGGTCTGGTATAATACAGAAAAAGTTCACAGTGACTTTCGACACAGCGTGTTTATTTACATTGAACCAAAACCACCATGTTTTCCTGACCTTAACCGAAGCGCTTTAGTCGCCTAAACCTGAGGAGGGAATGTGGATCAGCTGTGGCTTGACTGTGGCTTTACTAACTGTACAGTAAGCCAACCCTCTTGTTTCAGTTAGTGGATCAGTTCAAGATCTTTATGATTAACTCTTAACTCCCTCACCCCCTCGCTATCCAATAACTTAACCCAAAAACAGATGAAACTGTAATTCTGCTTTCAGCATCTGATACTAGTGCCAACACTTAGACACCACCTTCCCCAGCACCATCTGCATCAAGACTCCATCTAGAATCAGACTGATGGTAGTCAGAGGGGTTTTAATGCTGACTCAGCCCGTAATGGAGTTTTGGCCTTTAGAAAATCATTATGTATTTTAGTGACAGTGCTTTAGATCTATAAATTACAGATTAATTGATCAATTTAAAGACACTATGTAGATTCTTTATGTAGAAAAAAGTGACAGCTGAAAATTGGCACAGTTTGCATGTTTATCAGTGTCTTCAGACCCTCCGTAGGTTGAGGCCGAAAGGAGTTGCACACAGTTTATTTCTTGATTTTACCACGTCCACTCCTACCCCTTCTACAAATAGTGAGATGAATCATTATACAGTAATTAAGATGTAAGACAAGTTGTCATGGTTGTTAAGATAGGCAAAATTACAATAATAATAATAACATTGGGTGGAAAGTTAACCTAATAAGAAAAAAGTACATGGATACCAGTTGATTTAAAACGCAAGTGGTAGTTCATTAAGACACTTTTATTCCACCCACAAATAACTTATTTAACAAAAGTTAGCCACAACTACAATATTGAATTAATAAGTGAAAATTGTGAAAAAAAATATCAGTCAAAAAGGAGAAGAATAATTCAAAATTTAATCAAACTTTCATTCTGCAGTCAGTTCCACCGCACTAATTATATTCAGAGTTTGACTAGTTGCTGTGAGAGTTACTTTCCTCTGGTGCAGCTGACCGCCTGCTGACTGAGCTCAAAGAATCGTCACACTGCTGAGATGTTTTTGTCCCAGAAGAAATGTATTTTATTGAACCAAAGCTTATGTCATCAAAGTACCAGTATCAGGACAGCTTGCTGGTCAGACTCCATTTATTCTAGAGCTATGATGGGCCCCAATGCTCCAGACAGTGTGTGTACCTCTTCTTATAAAGCCTTCTCACTTGGGTATTCATATGGTGCTGAGCTACGGTATTATCCCCCCACAGTCCTCTGAGACCCTGCATGATCTCTGGCCCTGTGCATTTCAGCAGATCGCTCTATGCTGCGGTTCAAGTTACACAGAGGCTGCTCTTCAATGTGCTCGTCAGTATCCCTTTCACAGCCATATTGTTAAACAATTCAGTAGGCTCAGTGTGTTTGAGGGAGCTTTACACACATTACACACATTCGGCGGGAAAGCCATGGCGAAGAAGTCGCTGAGACACACTGAGAACATTCCCCCAGCCCAAGTAGCAAAAGGTCCGCAGTTGGAGGTGTTGGGGAAGAGCATGATGTTCAGAGCCTCAGGGCATCTTCTTTTTCGCTATCATCCTCCTTTCTGTTTTCTTGCATTTTTTTCTTCTTCTAAATCTTGACTCTCTGCCTCCGTTCCTGCGTTATCTTTAGGGGAAATCTCATCTCGCTCAAACACACCCTCGGGCACCCAATGTGTCTCACTCTTCACACGCATTCGCTCACGAGCAGATATTCAAATAGGCCTAGACACACACTTACATATGCAGACACACGCTTATTCAGCTAATGTCTGTGGCGGTGTGAGCCTCTGGTTAATAACTGTGTTTGCTTTCCCCTGCAGATGCCGGCTCAGGATCAGGAGACGACGGTAAGATTACTCACCACAACCACCACCTCCTCCTCCTCCTCCTCTTCCTCCTCATGCGCCTGTTTTTCATGTGTTCCTCTGTTCTCATTGCCTTCATCCTCTGAAACTATGTTTTGCTGTAGCATTGCAGGGCCATACAATAAGCGGACATGTGAGCTTTCTGGAAAAGTCCAGAGAACTTCAATACACTTAGAGAAAACTCAATTTGTGGCCCTAAAACAAAAGAACAAACTGAACAAACAAACAAGTTTGACTTGAATTGAGTTGACTGCAATTTTAGAATAATTCCTCTCACAACTTTGCTGTTTTGGTTCACAATCATCAGTCTTATGCTGTATATTTTTGTCCACAGCAGACAGGTGTTTCAATTATTTTGTCCACCCTATTTATAGAGGGTAGGCTCAATAAATGCATCTCTGTGTAATGCAACACAGTTCAACAGCACCACAAACTACCGCCTCCAAAATGATCAAACAGTTGAATCAACACCTCTCTGAAACCATTTCAACACAAACTAAACATTATCACCTTCATGAAGGGAGAATTTATTGCAGGACTGTTGTATTAGACTGCATCATCAACTCCCAGCTGAGTGTATGTCAGTGTTGTTTGCGGCTGGATTCCACTGTGCCAAAGTGGCCATTTCTTTTACCTGTATACATACGAGAAACTGACAACATCAGTGTTTATTGGTTTTTTTTTTCAGCTTTTTATAATAATAATCATTTTTCATTATGATAACAAACAACCAACAGACGAGCAACCTCTCGCCTAACACTAACAGCATTCGAAACATTAAGATGCCCTAGTTATGTAAATTAAATTTAAAACTGCCAAACTTTTTCCAGTAACGTTATTAGCTATGTAATATCCATTTGCAATAGTCACTTCTACCTTTGCATGGCAATTGCACGGGGGGTTTACAAAGAAGGAAAAACCAATCAGGTGATCTTGGTTACATCATAAAGGAGAGTTTTGAAAATAGTCTTTGCTCACAGCAGCTGCGGTGAATGCAGATAATGCAACTTTGAGAGAAAATTATAGTAATAAAATAAGCGTTTGTGATGGATTTTCTAACCAAGCCAATTTCAGCGCTCTGCAAGTTTATTTTCATACCATCATGGAATTTACGGCCTGAGAGGCAGGAAATTATTTGAAAAACTGTTTTTTTGTACAGTGAAATAGTTTATAGTTCTTGTGCTTTTTCACCGAAACATGCAACATTATTGGCAAAATTCCTCTGCATCCCTAATCTCAAACTGATTAATCCGTCTAAGGTTGTTTTGTTGTACAACTTGGGGTCCCAAAAATACAAATCCACATATGCGTCACATGCACCCTGCCTCTGTAATTGTCCTACTGAAAAGACTAGAGATCCCATCTTGAGATGGGATCACAGCAGCGGCGACGCCTGTCAACATGTTGACGTTCCGACCCATGAATACTCAGTAGTCACTACTACATTGTTACATGAGTACTCAGCAGTCATTACTACATTATAACATGAGTACTCAGTAGACATTACTACATTATTACATGAGTACTCAGCAGTCATGGGTCGGACCACACTCCTCTTGAACTCAGCCTTCATTTTGATCTCAGCTACATACCTGTAAAGTTTCCTGACTGTATCTAGCACAAATGTGAAGCTACCGTGGAGGCAAAAATCTGTCCACAGCATTCAATAGTGTGGACAACATTTTCCATTAATAAACGCTGAAGCTGAAAGAAGATGAGAGTTTGGAGGGGGTGATAAGTGTGAGAGAGTTTATTGTTCTAAGATGGAAAAGAGCTTGGGGCTATGAGTGACTTTTATGACTAACTTTTATGAGTAACTAATCATACAAAACCTCCAGCTGTTTTATAATGTGTCATTCAACTAAGACTCTAGTTTGTTGACTAATTGAAGAACAAGACTCAACTCTAACATCAGCCTAGACAGTACATAGTTCGTAGTCAAGCTCATCTGTCACATGTTTGTATGCGTGCATATATTTACACTTGTCCTACTTGTCTCTATCTGTCCTCCTGTGTGTTTACCCATGCAGTTCCTTTATTAACTCTCATGCAAAGAGCTTCACCAAGCATATATGAGAGAGAGATTGGAAAAAGAGATTAGCCCCCCCAAAATAAAAGGCGGCAGGCAGATGGATGAACGAGCGGAAATGAAACTGGTGCTAGGTCAACCAGAGAGAGGGAGAGGGAGAGATAGGGAAGGAGGGAGAGACAGAGAGAGAGAGAGAGGGAGAGAGAGAGAAGAAAATGTTGGACAAAGAAATGGCCTGAGGAAAGTCGCAAAATAGATAACAGAACTGAGGAAACAGAAGGCAAGTGATACAGAGATGGAGGGAGAGAAGGAGGGCAGACAGCGGCAAGAAAAAGGAGTAGGGAGGAACAAAACAAAACATACATTTTCATGTATGTCCTCTGAATGCAATATTTGGAACATTTGCTGTGCTTTATGTTAAACTGAATTATCTGCAGAGGGTCCTTGTGATGCAGCAGGCTAAGAGGCATACCCTAAACTTGAATTGTATGTTCACACAAGGACTATAAAAACACAGGTGCAATAGCATCATGCTTTGTTTCTTTTCTTTTTATTGCATCAAGTAATGCCACATACTGTATGTTGGGTTGTGTAGTGGACAGGGATCATACTTCCCAGGACTGTCTTTGAGCATTTTATTGGAAAGCATCTGAATAAATTCACTGCAGTTGTAGAGAAACAAAGCATTGACCAAGTCTCTCTTACAGAAATGCTCTCCATGCCTTCACAGGGTGAGATCCGGAATAAAAAACAGTAATGAAGTGACGTAATATATACCAACAAAACTGAGAGATGAATAAAATTCACATTAAACAAATGAATAACCAAAATGCATTCTTTCTGAGTATTATTACAACAAAAATAGCCTTGAGGGAACTCGCAGAAACATTGATTTTCAAGCCATAGTTTAGCAACCGTAACTATGCATGTCTGACCTGTCACACTTTGGATTTCACAGCATGGGGCTATAGTAAGATCAATAGTGCATTTTTTTGTTGTTGTTGTTTTTGTAAGGACTGGACAAAACGGCTTGTCCGTCTGCACTAACATAAGGTGTGGATGTCAACTTGTTCAGCTGACTACCTTATTGCCTACAGTTTTAACCTAACCCAGTGCTATTTTCAAAGGCAAAGGAACATTTCATGCTACATTAGTTTTTGGGATTGCACTTCACATAAAAAGTAAGCTGCTATATAAATTTAGACTAACCTTAGCCTGAGTTAGAGTTACATTGGTTAATTCTCATCCTAAAAGCCTTTTTCTCTTGTAATGTGTGAAAGTGAAACATAATGTTTGAAAATATGATCAATAGTCTGACCTGCTCGTCCAAGTATGTAAACTAGGCAGACAAATGGAGTTATGCATGGCCAGATTAACATCCTAGGGGGACCCCTCATAGTTGATATTCTGGTTAAGTGGTGCAAACTTCTAAGAAATTTGCGATTACTCAAATTACGTAGACAGAAAAACAGAAGAGTAAATCTGGGGCTTTAGTGGTCCCTTGGGATCTGGAGCCCCTGGGCAATTGCTTACTTTGCCCAGTGGGTAATCCAGCCTTGGGTTTTTCTTACAATGCAGTTTCTCTTTATCCACTTGAGTGCCTGGAGTTTGATTTTTTTTTTTTTTTAATGCTACACACCACCCATTTATGAGGGCATATTTTCCCTTTTTTAAATTACTGTAGTTTCTTTATTTCAATGTGTTCTACATGGATTATCAACCATTGAGGATGCTGACATTTTGCCAGGAAAGTGCATATCATATATGTTGTCTTTTAGCGCATATTATACATCCTTTTTACAGGGTTCTGCTTGTAAAACAAACCAAATGAAAACATTTAAAAAGTCAGCAGAGTTTTCAACAAACTCATGAAGCTTACATTAGCTCAATTGATAGCTAGCTAAAGCTGTTGACAGGATGACAGGGCTTAGTGAACGGTCATTGTAAAGAAACAAAGAATCCACAGGGACTCTCTTGCATAAATGCACAAAATGCTAATTCTAAAAAACATAAAAATATAATTAACTTTACAGTTGTTTAAAGTAAATTAACGTTACATCGATAGCAAAAAAAAAAGTCGGCAAAGAAAAACGCGTGCCTGCCTAGTGAAAAGTCCAGAATGAAAATAGCAGTTTGTAAAATTTTAAAAAGTGCTTAATTTCTTATTATACCACAGAACATTCTGTTACGTTATAAAGTGTACAAATTCTACATTCAAATACTTTTACACTTTAGCAAAACTTTAGGAATCATAAGGAAACTAGGAAATGCAACTCCAGAAATGTTTCCTGTGTCCATCAAAATAAAAGTCTCTGCGTAATCCACATAGGATTTTACATGGATTTGCCCTGTTCATAATATAGCGTAACAACACACACTACTATAATTGCTAATGGCACAGCAGAACCATCAGAAATGGATAGTGATGCATCAGGCAGGGGAAGGGTGAAGAGTTCAGTGTCATCATGTACAAAATAGGCCGTCATCCTCTAAAAACAAGTGAGAAAGGCTTTCTCTGAACGTCCCCGTGAATGAATGGTCACATTCTGAGACCTTTCTGTGGTTCAAAGTAGAAGCTTGAGAACTGCCCTTAATCTCAAACTGTCAGATAAATCTGATGAATCCATCATTCAGGAGGAAAAGAGACAATTAAGAAAAAATTACTCAGGGGCAGAGGGTATTTGTTTAGTATAGGAGTGACAGGGGAGAGGAGAGGGCAAGGACAAGAGAAGGAGAAACACAAACACACCCTATAAAGATAGAATCATAGCAGAGGTCAATAGATGGAGAGATACAGTAAAAGAGACAGAAGGGAAGGCGGAGGGGACCAGGCAGAGGTGGAGGAACAGAGCTGCTGGTGTTTTATGAGCAGGGGAGAAGGTTAAAGAAGGTGGTTGTAAAAAGCGGGTTGGACACCTATTGAGAAAACCAGCAATGGAGAGCCATCCCGGTAAAAATCAAATGTATTTTAATGGCCAATGATAAATCTACACACATAAAACTTGGGTCAGCCAGGCAGTTGCCAGTTCCACTGGCGGCATAGTCTGTGTTTGTGTGTGTGTGTGTGTGTGTGTGTGTGTGTGTGTGTGTGTGTGTGTGTGTGTGTGTGTGTGTGTGTGTGTGTGTGTGTGTGTGTGTGTGTGGTGTGTGTGTTGTGCGCCCAGAGTGCAGACTAGCTGCGATGCATGAATGTGTGCATTCATGCTTGTGAGAGTGTGTTCTCTTGTGTATTTGTGTTTTTTTTTATCTGATAAGTGAGAACACAAGTCAACTGTGCAGGGAGATGCCCTTACGACATGAGTCTGGTCACATGGCCCCTTTAGACAGAATCAGACATTTGTCCAAATCAAATTGTACAGTGGAGAAATTGAATTGCACTCACATGAAAATGGAAGGACAAAGGACAACCAAAGCCTCTGATTTATATGGGTTTCAACAATTCCTGTCCAAGTGTATTTTAAAAGAAGACTACATAGTATTTAGCCATGCTAGCAGCTCTATGAAGCTATAATGCTCATTTTTAGAAAACCAAATTGTAAGAGTTGAGATCCAAAATTTGTGAGACTTTATGATATTTTATGTAAAAAAAAAAAAATGACCTGGATGCTAGCAGCATCCATGAAGCCATGCTGCTGGCATGGTTTCATGGATGGCAAAGTCGGCCCTTCCACCACTTTGGTTAAGACTGAAACATCTCTATAACTATTGGGAGGATTGTCATGAAAATCGGTACAGGCAGTAGTAGATAGTCGTAAAATACGTGTCAGAACCATGGACAGCTTCAGGAGGGGAGGGAGAAAGAAAGGCTATCTAATACCAGTGGTAATGTCTTTGCAGAACGGTAGCCAATGCTGCAGCCAGTCAGTGATTTATCTGGCATCAAATCCACACACAGTTACACATAGGCACACAAAACAAAGCAGGATAGCTTGATTCTCTTTTAGGGGAGCTAAGCCCTCCATGCTCCCCCTTCATTTGAACACTGCTTTAGGCTCTAAGTCTTGTTTCTAATCATTTAGGCCTGAAGTATTTCTAATATGTATGGTACTGGTTGCCATTCCTGCGCAATTTAAACATTGCCAGTCTTTTAACAATGTTTACCACTGTTACCATCTTAGTTTAGTGTTCTGGCATGCTATCGTTTCCTAGTTAGCACACATTTTGAATGTATTTGTGCAAAAGGTTGACCCTGATGTTGTTAGAGGAAACGTTAAGGGATCGCCGAAGTTCAACAAGACAAAGAATGTGTTTACCAGATTGCCTGGCCTTTCAAGAGCTATTGAGACTCTTTTACTCCAAACCAAAAATGTCAACCACAAATCAGCTAGAAGAAAAGTCAGAGGGATCACCAAAGTCATTAGGAAATATCATCAGGGACTATGAATATCTACAACATTTTGTGCCAGTCTATCTTGTACATGTTGAGATATTTCACTTGATAAGTACAGAGTTTGACCTGCTGGTGACACTAGAGGAAAAGTCAGGGGATCACCAAAGTAATCAGGGTTCATCCTCTGGGGGACGACAAATGTCTGTACAAAATTTAATGGCAGTGCATTCATTTCAGTCTGCACCAAAGTGGACTGACAGACTGACTGTCTGACATTGTCATGCACAGAGCCATGCACCAAGTGTGGCCAAAAAACAGTTGATCACTAAATACCTCTCAACCATCTTTATATCGAGAATACAGGCTGTTAAAATCTTACTTTGCCAACCAGTAACTTTAATTATTCGTTATCTTTTGAATATACCCAAATGTACTTTAGGTCTGTTCTTTCTCTTTGGCTTTTTCATTTCAATATTAAATATCTACTTTTTGAAGATTCTTCTAGTAGGCCTAAATTAGTCCCAAAAAGAACCAGCTAGAACACTGCTTAAGAGCCAAAGTCAACGATTTAAACTCTGTCATGCTCTGCAGGCTACCAGCATTAAAGTGACCTAATTTCACTGCAGTTTCAAAGGGTAACTCTTATCTAAATTAAGTGCTTTGTCAAGGTCACAACAGTGTCCCTTAACTTATCAGAGTCATTTTTCTGTTTGAATGGTAAAAACGAGTCCATTATGAGTCCTTAGCGGCAGGGAAAGAGCATCGGGGCTCTCTGCAGTCTAATTACCAGTATTTATGGGGCATTCTTCTAAGTGTCTCTCTCAGTCTTTTAAACTACCTGATTTCTTTTCTGTCTCTCCAATTATTTGCTGAGCTTTGTTTAGTCTGAGACTTTTTAAACACTTCAGTACTATCAAGGATGTTAAATTCATCCTGCCTGATGATGATACACAGGATCTCTAGATAGATTACAATATTAGATTTGTATTTGTATATTCATGTGCACATGCACCATGCCCCGTCTCCACTCTTTATTTTGCATTTACTTTTCTGAGTGTTGACTAATGAAAAGATAAACACTGCGCTTGGCTTAATTGAAACACAATAGTCTGATTGGGGTAATTAATCTAATGATCAGACCCACAACACTATGGATTTTGCAAGCACTTCATTAATTTGAATTAAGGGCGAGGCTCAACCATGGTGCAATTATGAATTAAATTTCAATTGATCTCACTTGGCGAGTATGCAGCAATGCGCAAAAATTATTATATGAGGTAGTACTGCACAATTAATTATTTTATTGACTCTTCAAATATTGTGGAGCAACATATTCAATATCAAAATTTATGGAAAGACTCACAACAGTATACTGAGTATTAGGCCTAATATTAACTAACATTAAGAATAATGAAGAGAATTCTCTCCTGTGCTGATATTGTCTCTTTCTCAGTCTTGGATATGTAGAAAGTAGATGTTGACGCACATGACCAAGAGATGTACCTCATCTGTCTGGTCTGACTTTGGGAACTACTGGAGGTCAGAATAGAATAGAATAGAATAGAATGGTGCGTTGCTGACGTAAAATAGCTGGCTGACCTGTGCTTCCCTTGGTGATTGTTCCGCCCATCCATTCCTGCTTCAGCAGCCTCCACAATGACAAACTGCTGCCCCAGTCACACTGCTATTGCTATGGTAACCAAGTTAGAGGTTTAGGGAAGTGAGTAATCTAATCTTCCCACTTTGTGGCATAACGATAAGGCTGGCCACCGCCAGCCCACCAGTGTGTGTGTGTGTGTGTGTGTGTGTGTGTGTGTTTATGTTTGTGTGTGTGCCTGTGTGTCCGTGCATGTGTGTTTGTGCATGTCCTATTTGGTCATTCTATGCTGCATCTCTTACTCACACATACACACACACACACACATACACACACACACAGAAAAACACACACACACTCACACATAAACAAAGACACGCACAGAACCTATCTAGCCAATATGTTCCACCCTAATAGGCAGGTGAAAGCTGAAGGGCAGATAGGCTTCCAGCCTTGTTGAAAAGTCTGGACCTTACTAAAGTTGACATTCTGGACCAATATCCTCAATATTAAAGGAAAACTCTACTGTAGGAATTTGAATTGCACGATGTTCCTGAAATAAAAAAGACTTTGTCACGTACAGAAATCTTCCTAAGCATTATGATCACTCCAATTACTGAACAACTTTTGACTTATATGCCTGAGGATCAACTGTCATTGGAATAAATGAAGCGCCATCTCCATTTCTATATTTAGCACATACATTCTAGTATCATCAGAACATACACCGATCAGCCACAACAGGTAATAATAAAACTAATAATTATAATAATAGGGTGAATATTCATACTAATAAAATCATAATAAGTGAAGCAGTGGGTGTTGAGCAGGATCAAGGGGGCAGTAAGTGGTTTGCAGCCACAGATCCAGACTCAGCAGCAGCAGGGGCAGAAAGCGACAGGAGGAGAGTGGAGAGAGACGAGAAAGCACAAAATTACGGGAGGGAGAAGAAGTCAAGTTAGTAACGAGCACTGATGCGATTAGAATGCTTACAGATGGAGAGGAAGAGGATGACAGAGGAGCCCGGTGCATCATGGGAAGTCTAGGCCTATAGCAGCATAACTAGGGGGTGGTTCAAGCAAAGCCTGAGCCAGCCCTGACTGTAAGCATTATCAAAAAAGGAAGGTTTTAAGCCTACTCTTGAATGTGGAAAGGGTGTCTGCCTCCCAGACCCAAACTGGAAGAAGGGTCCACAATAGAGGAGCCTGATAACTGAGGAAAGAAAAAAGAAAAAAAGAAAAAATTATGTATATGTGTGTATATATATATATATATATATATATATATATATATATATATATATATATAGAAAATTTATACCAGTAACTAGTTTTGATGTTGTGGCTGATCAGTGTACATTAGACACATTCAGTGATCATGGTATTTTATTTCTAATTCTTGAAGACACCAGTTGTCACACACACTCTTCTGTTGGCAACAAAATCGGGGTTAAAAGTCTTCAGACCGCCTATCACTCTGGAAATTTTGTTCATAGCACAATACCACATTGCATGATTTAAGTCGACTGCCACATTGCAGTACCAATGCAGGAAGTGGTGTGTTACTTATGTAGCAAAGAAGACAATAAGGGTGTGGAGGCTAATGCAGTAGATGGGTGTGTACGCTACTCGTCTCTGCAGGAGACCAGAGTTTGTGTCCCATTGTATGAATGTCCTTTTTTTAACCATAACGATCATTTTTCCCTAACCCTAACCAAGCGTTTTAGTTGACTAACCTTAACCATACCTAAACCATAGTTGATCTGCCAAAACCACAATCCTTCCATAACCTTGAACAAAAGCATATATTGTAGAAATTAGTTTTTTCTAAAACATTTGCATTGTTAAATAACGTTTCCATTGAGTGTAATTTGGGGTTTTGCCAAATTCCCTGATATCAATATCTAAGCTCAGTCTAGTGGGATGGGTTGGCATTAGACTGGGTTTCTGCAAGTTGGTCCACTTTTGCTCTCTGTAACCTAACACTGTGTTTGTGCATGGCAATTAGTGTGCAACATGGCTGACATTTGTATCTGTATCATTGCTTGGAACATATAATGTATTTCATAATTTGATAGAAGAGGTTAAAAGAGGTCAGATAAAACATATTGTACCCCAACCTAAATATTAAAAATAAGTCAAATACAGCTAAAGCAGAACAATATTTTCTAAACCTTTATGACCTTTATTGACAACGGTACTTTATAAATATTTATATATAGGCCATACACAGACCATCTCCCATACCTCAACAAAAAAAAAAAGATGAACACAGTAAATTGTGACTGCTGAACATGTAAGGGTTTCCAGGACTACAAACATTACAAATGAGAGAAGCTTCATACATTAAGTAAATAAAAAATTAGCAAGACTGAAATGACAAAATGGTGAATATTGTAAAATTATTTAACCGAGTTTTGTGAGTTTTGTGTAAAAAGATTTTTAAGCCTAAAACAAGTCATTTAACTACTGATATTTTAAACCCAGGAGCTTTGTGAATTATACACATAACCTGGGTTCAGGCATGTCCCAGTGAGGCTATGCTATAAATAATGTTTTCATTGGTACATAAGTCTCGTGGGATAAACCTCTGCCAAGCAGCTGGATTACATTTCCCTGAATTTAAATTCAGATTCACACGAGGATGGCGAAATAAAGATTGAAGGTTTTGGACAACATGTTGCATGCACACAGCCCTATTTCTCACAGAGTGCAGAACATGGAAAGGAAGGGCATAGGAGGTTTATTGTAATGTGCATCAAGATAGTTCCTACGTTAAAACAGATCTATCTTACTGTCTCACAGAGCATACGTTAAGACAGAGAAAAAAGGCTTGGCCGATAAGCCTTTATTTTGGCAAAGGGATAACGCCGTAATCTATACCGAGAGGGATAGGATCTGCAAATGAGATAGAAGCAAAGTCGTTAGATCCCTTCATCCACTCCCCCCCCCCACTTTTCCATCTCTCACCTCTGCTGCTTTTGCTTTTCCTTCATCTCTCCACGGGAACATATCCAATCATGCCACTGAAATTATTATTAAAAATTCCATTGCCTGTGTGTGTGTGTGTGTGTGTGTGTGTGTGTGTGTGTGTGTGTGTGTGTGTGTGTGTGTGTGTGTGTGTGTGTGTGTGTGTGTGGCTGTGCGAGATGAGATGAGTTGAGGCGGGGCGGCAGGGAGGTACATACAGTATTTGGTGTGAGAAGAGAACGTAAGTGGTGAGTGGCAGCCGCCATATGTCAGAGCTATCAATGGAGGTGGGTGAAAAGTGGGACAGAGGCTGATGAGAATAGCAGGGTCACCTTTGGGCCAGCCCTCACTCTCACTGGCATCAGGGATTTTATTGTCATATATTTTTTGTCATTCTGAAAATAATGGAAGGGAGGAAGGGAGGGATGGATAGATATTAGGATAGAGAGATGGGGGGATTGAACTTTTTTCTGTAATGGCAGGGTTTGACTGGGATTAAGAGAGGGGGATCAGATGGGCACTTTAGGAAAGATTTTGAGCAGTGTGTGTGTGTGTGTGTGTGTGTGTGTGTGTGTGTGTGTGTGTGTGTGTGTGTGTGTGTGTGTGTGTGTGTGAGGTGTTTTCCAGGAAGGATTTTAAACGTATAGTGTTGTGAACTGTCCCTTCCAGTATGAGTGTAAACTAGCAGTCAGCAGTTGTGAGCCTTCATATCTGACTTGGGAAAAATAGATTGTAAAAGTCTACGTGTAGCAGCAGGTTGTCATAATGTCAAAATATACAGTGGAAAATAAAAGAAATGACAGATTGTATCCTCAGCTTCCTGGAAAACATGACATACTATATATCAGCTCAGTGATATTCAGCCATATTGTGCCGTGACCCTCTGCTGTATAC